>NC_071354.1:114616637-114874137 GCF_943734655.1 Sabethes cyaneus | reverse complement strand
AATAAAGTTTTCTTGAATAAATTTCATCAATTTTTATTAACTTTCGGTTACTCACGCTGTTGTATTTTGTACAACATGTGTTTTTGAATGCCATATTGTTATAAAGTTACAAATCGTATATTACGTATTTACTAACGTATATTCTTCAGTAAACTTGTTATGAGCAAAATGTCAGAATTATTTAATGCACTAATACTTTAAATTGTTAGGAAGCAAGATTAGCATAAACCGACATCACAGAAACGAAGCAAGTAGCATGTGAGATGTACCGCAATTGACCCAACTGGAAATTTCTCTCGTTTCTTCATATGGAAAAATGGTGTCTGTATGCAGCAAAACTACTAGCAAATGTAAAATGTTTAAGATGTATCCGTCTGTTAGTAGTCGAGTAATTCGGGGTCAAAATCAGGGTATTTTTCACAATCCAAGTTCTACAGTTCCTAAACAAGCAAACATAGAGGTATACTAAATTCAGCAAAGTTATGTATTTTTATTATTTGTACAACTTTGTAATACATGAAAAAGTCATACAATAATTACAAAAAGAGTTAGAATAGATAAACTGACTTTACAAATTCATATTAAATTCAGCAAAGTTATGTATTTTTATTATTTGTACAACTTTGTAATACATGAAAAAGTCATACAATAATTACAAAAAGAGTTAGAATAGATAAACTGACTTTACAAATTCATATACAATAAATAAGATTTTTCTATCTCCACTGAAGAGATAGAAGGTTACTGTCTTTAGCAAAATTTCTTGCAATAATATGCTCTAAAAGTTTGCAGAACACATCAATGTGTTATATTGAAACTAAAGCAAAATAATTTTTTTATTTCACTTTTAGGGGGATTAATCAAAATTCAAATTCTACCAGACGATAGAGCTTTCAATTTTAGGAAACTCTTCCAAAGGTTTAATAAACTTAAAACTAAGTTTTCTTAGTCAAAACTCTAGTGCGCACGTTTTCTTTGGTTTTGGGCTCTTATGCGCGCAAGTAACCGTGTTATAAAAGTGGGCGCGAGTGTTCGAGGGTTAATATCTTTTGACCGGTAAAACCAACTCTTATGAAATTTTGCATATATATTCGTAGTGTGAAAACCTCTCGTTTGATATTAAAATAATTGAAATTAGCTAAATTAACTTGGTTAAAATCATTATAAATTATTGTTAATTTTGGTGTGGTGTATTCGATTGCTCATAACTTTCAAATTAAACGTCCAATCAAAAAACCATTCAATAGTGATCTATCCGGCTATATTACCTGCCAAATGAAACAAATAGCGTGTAAATCAGTTTGACCATCTCTGAGAAAAAGGCGTTTATTTGTACCTAGTCAAAACAGGTTTTTCAAGGCTAACTTTTAAAATGCTTGTCCGTTTTCAATAAAACTTAGCAAAATGTTCAGTAATAGTAAGAGCTTTCGTTTGGTACTAAGATTGTTAAAATTGGTTGCGTGGTTCCGGAGAAAACCGTGTCACGTAGTTTTCATATTTTTGCTTATAACTTTTAAATGAAAAGTCAGACCACGAAACAATGAAATAGTGATATACTAGGCAATAATACCTTTCAAACAAAAGTAATAGCGATCGAATCGGTTCAGCCATCTCCGAGTAACAGGCGATAGAAAATTCGGAGCGAACACACATACACACATACACACATACATACACACACACACAGACATTGCTCAGTTCGTCGAACCCTATCGATTGGTATATGTGACTCGGCCCTCCGGGCCTTGGATCAATTTCGTGTTTTTCGACCAATTTCTAAACCTTTGTTATATAGTATAACAAAGGTAAATAGTGATTTTTTCGGATTACAATATTTTAAAAAATCATATCTTCCGAATTCCAACAGTAACATCGAAATACAAAAATACGTGTCGATTTTTTTAACAAAGAACGTAAAAAAAATATTCCGAAGAGAAAAAAAATTTTGAATGTAAATTTCCCGTGGAATGACCCCCATATATAGAAATAAACATATATAAATTATGCTATAAAGTTTCACGTTAGTATAAAAAAATTTATTCACTATACTTTTAACACTTGATCGTTCCTAACTACACACAAGACTGAATTGAAAATTAATTCTATAAGGCTTATATCTACTGAATCTGCTGATGCGTCGTTTCCTCGGGTGGTTCGATTCTGATTCAACCTTTGTCCGCGTGGTTCGATCGGGTCTTGCAGTCGTCATCGGTTGTTGATCGATGGTTGCGTTGATGGTTTGGTTCCTCGGTTTGTTGCTATGGGTCCCGGCTAGGTTTTCGCTGACGTCTTGACTTCGGGTGCGCTTTGGTCGGGTAGTTGTGGTGTAACGCCTCCCCTCTTAGATTGTCGTCCGTCCTCGGGCGATTTACCGAAAAGGATGAGACTTGGTAGTGGTGTCGGTTTAATTTGCTTGATAGGGTCTTTAGGTTCCGTGGTGGTTCCAGCATGGTTATGGATTTCTAGAAAGGATTCTTCCTTTGATTTGATTTTTCTGTTGATAATATAAATAGTAAGAGAGCAGATAATGATTAGTATGAGGAGGATTCCTCCTCCAATGGTTGTTCTTCTTTTAGAACGATGCAAATCCAGTTTTACGTCCTGGAGGCTGTTCAAATTTTCCAATTTGAGGTGAGAGAACTCGTTTTGTTCTTCCGTGTAGTTTAGTTGTATCATCTTGCTTCCAAACACTGGAAGGAGGTATTCTTCGTTATTTTCCAGAGAGACTTGGCTATTGTATGTAATGTTCATCACTTTTATTGTGCAATTGTTTGCTTCTATGATTGTCGGAGTGTTGATCAATCTAGAGCTGTTGCATGAATCGGAAATCAGTACTTTTTCGTTTGTGTCAATAAGTATGATTCCTTTCTTGATTTCTTCTACACGGGTAGTTTGTCTTACGGGTTTTATGTCGCATTTTGGTGTGCGGTGATTTAAGAGGTTATAGATGCATTCGTCCTCGAGAAGAGTTGTCTTTTCACATATGTCGCAATGTTCAGTCTGTTTGTAAATGGAGTCTCCATGCTTTGCCACCAGCTTTATGTTTGTGTGGATTCGTGTGTTATTTATGTTGAGCGGTTGAATGTTGATCAGATCGAACTCGTTGTCGTCCAGAATGGGTATTTTCACCAGTATTAGAATTTCGCCTCGGCCTACAATTACGCTTCCTGAGCTATACTGAAATATTTGGTCTAAGTAATCTAATTTTAGTTTCTGTGCATTTAGTCTGTTAAAAATATATTTTTTCTCTTCAAATGAGAATAAATTCCTGTTTAAAACGCTAAATTTAGCAAATTCTATTTGTTCTTCTATATTACTAAGAATTTGGATTATTAAGTCAAGGTTTATGATCAGGTTGATGTATTCCAAATCGGCCCTAACAGTTAACGAACTGTTCCTTTGCTCTACGATGTGTTTGTTAATCTTTTTGAGAATATCCGTAATATTATTGATTTTGTTTTGTATTTTTTCATTGATGATTATTTGTCTTGATAGAGATTTCGAGACTGAATTTTCCTGTTTTGCTAGGGTACCTAAACTCTGATTTATGATTTCTAGATCGTCATTGTCTGGATTGCCTGCTAACAATTTTATCACTGATCCTAATGCATTGACTAGTGCTCTTCTGGTTCTGTGGGAATACAAACTCATCAATTTTCCTCTAGCATATTGGATTTTGAAATCTAGTGTGTTACGTAAATGGTCAATGATTTTCAGGTTTTCAGCTGTTCTTTCGATATAGTCTATGTTATTCTCGATAGATTGGATGTTAATTTTATGTATAATCCTCTCAAATCCTAACCTTATCCTGACTTGTTTTAGCTTTATGGCTATTATGCCATTGTTATGGGATACATCTTTAAATTTGGTACTGTTTATTAAGGCGATGAATGGTAAACTGTAACGAGAATTAAATGATTGGTTTATTGGTTAGTTTTTTATTCTGTTTTTATGTATTTTGATGTCGTTGACATCTTCAAATGTTAGTTCATTGTTGGTTTTAACGGTTGTAGTTTTAAATGGGTCTTTATCTTTTGTTAGGCGTTGTGAGTTTTTAATATACTTAATGTCGCCAGGGAAAAGATTTGTGGGTTTTGTAGGGAATGTACCGAGTTAGATGAATCAACGTAAAAATAAATCTGATGAAACTGAATTATTTGCTTCAGTGTAACTGAAAGTCTCTCGCATGTGTTGCGAGAATTCATCGTACGAACGATGAGGGAAACAGAGAGAAATCAAGAAATCGTTCAATATGAGACTTACGCATACTGGGGCATGTTATATTATGCTCGAAGCAAAAAGTCAGTTTTTGGACGAACGTAGACTTTATCGGTTGTTGTTGCTCCGTCGTCCGAAAGGTTCGGTTAACAGTGACTTACACTGACGGATACTACAGGTTTTTCGTTAGTTTCGTGCTGTTGTTCGTATTCGTTTTTTCGCCTATTTAGTTCGATTTTTACCGCTGACTGTAATTTTTTTGCTGTTTCCGATATCTCTTCCATATTTGTTGTTCCTGAGTTATTGAATATTAAGTTTCGTGGTTGGTTTTTGATGGCTGAATGGAAGCTATTGTTGTAGATGTCTATTACGATGTTTATTTGTTCGTTTATCGTCAGATTGTTAAACTTCGCCTTATTCGTGCGGAAAATTTCTATTAGTGTCGAGTGGAACCGTTCCACTATACCGTTCGAGTTCGATCCACTCGCGAAGTGTATTTCGATTCCGAGATCGTTAAGGAATCCTACGAAGTCTATAGACCTAAAAGATGGCTCTTGGTCACATACTATAGTCTTTGGTCTTCCGAACTGTCGAATGTGCTCGGTAATCGCGGTTTTTATGTCAATGATAGTTCTAGTGGTTAATGGGATGATGTTTGCGAATTTGGAAAAGGAGTCGACTATAGTGAGCCATTTTTGCCCTTTTAAAAAGAAAATGTCTTTATGAACTCGATCGAAAGGTTTTTCTCCAAATATACTCTTTCTTATTAGTTTCGGTGGTTTTCTGTCATATTTAGCTTTTTTGCAAATATCACATGAATTGATAAAAATTTTGAGTTTTCGGTCGAGTTGTGGGAAAAAATGGGTTTGCATTATTTGGTTCTTATTTTCCTTTATGCCACGATGCCCATAGTGGTGTATGTTTCTTATGGTTTCATCCTGCTCTTCTTCCATTCTTATGTCGTCCAGTAAGGTTTCTGAAATGAAAACTTTGTATATATTATTACCTGAGAAGTGTTTTTTGTAAGTTTCTTGGACCAATTGCGCTAGTGACACGGGGACTTTTAAGCAATTTACACCCTTCGGGTTGAGGGTTCGTTTTAATATTTCTACCACATTTTCTTCGGTGTATTCTTTTCTGACAATTGTGTGTCTATGGAATTTTGGAAAGACTTGCTCGTACGCTGATAACTCTATATTACCAATTTTAAATAAAACTTGCGTTCTGAAAACATTGATTGGCCTTTCGGTATATCTGATAAAATAATCGTCGCTTGTGTCTGCCGAGTGTATCGTCATTATGTCGCTTTCATCATCCGAATCTTCTGCTGCTCGCTCAGACGGTTCAACGTTTAAAGATAGCGATGATTGCGAATGCATGTTTAAATGGTTTTTCAAATTTACGCGTGACAATGCGTCGGCGACTACGTTTTGTTTGCCTGGTTTATAGATAAGTTCATAATCAAACTCTTCTAAAGCCAATTTTCCTCTAATAATTCTATGGTTTGCGTTACTAAATGAGAAAGTTAGTGGTTGGTGGTCTGTGAACATTTTAAACTTCCTTCCATAAAGATAAGGTCTGAAGTGTTTCACTGCCCATACAATTGCCAGGAATTCTTTCTCTGTCGTTGAGTAGCGCTCTTCTGTTTGGTTTAATGTCCTTGAAGCATATGCGATAGGTCTGTCCCGCCCTATCGGTCCTTGTGACAACACAGCGCCTATGGCATAGTCGCTTGCGTCTGTTGTCAGTAAAAATTCTTTATTGAAATCTGGGTAAACTAATACCGGGTCAAGCATTAAAAGTTCTTTACATTTTTCAAAACACCTTTTTATTTCGGGTGTAATTTCAAATTCAGTTTCTTTCCTGAGGAGTGCTGTTAGTGGTTTAACGATTTTTGCGAAATCCTTGATAAATCGCCTGTAGTAACCGAGCATTCCTAAAAATTGCCTTATTTCTTTTTCACTTGAAGGTAGTGGCCATTGTTTAATAGCTTCTATTTTGTCGCTATTTGGTCGTACTCCGTCTTCAGAGACTGTATGACCTAAAAACTGAGTTTCTTTTCTAAAAAACTCGCATTTGTCAAGTTGAATTTTTAATCTCGCGTCCTTTAATTTTTCAAGCACTTGAGATAGATTTTTTGCGTGTTCTTGAAGGGAGCTGGAGAAGACAATTATATCGTCCATGTAGACGAAGCAGCATACTCCGATTAAGTCTCTTAGAATGCAGTCCATGACTCTTTGAAACGTCGCTGGGGCGTTCTTTAATCCGAATGGCATACGAGTGAATTCGTATTTGCCACCGTTTACCGAAAAAGCGGTTTTTTCTGTATCTTCCTTTGCCAACTGAATTTGGTGGAAGCCAGAAACCAAATCGATCGTTGAGAAGTATTTTGCTTTACCTAATTTATCCAGAATATCCGTGATTTCTGGTATGGGATATTTATCATTGATTGTTTTTTCATTAAGTTTTCTATAATCAATGACTAAACGAAATTTCTTTTTGCCAGACGCATCAGGTTTCTTTGGGATTACCCATACAGGAGAGGTGTATGGTGATATAGATTCCTTGATTATTCCGTCCGCAAGCATTTTCTTTATTTGGTCTTGTACCTCACTTTCGTATACGTAAGGATATTTGTACGATTTGGAGTGTACTGGCACATTGTCGACCGTTCTGACGTTGTGCTTTATTTTGTGGGTGAACGACAGTTTATCTGTCTCCACGTAAAGAACGTCTCTATAGTTGTTGATCACTTTCTTGAGGGCATGCTTCTCTTCATCATTCATGTGATCGTCTCTAAATGTGTATTTCGCAGGGTCGACCGTTTTTGGTAAATCCATCAGGTCGAACGGGTCATTTTCAATTTCTTTATCTAAGTCATTAGAAAGTTTGAGTTCGTTTGCGTTAATTTCGATCGATGTTTCTGAGTGATTTTGCACTGCTATAAAAGCTACGTTGTTTGTGCTTCTGTAGAGGCCTGGTAATATTGAAAAATTGTCGAAAGGTTTTTCTTCTTTTACGAGAAAATCTCCATCATTTTTTGTTCTGATTTTTACAAATTGAAATTTTTATTCTGTTAAGTTTATTTTATGTTTTTCGGGGAATCTCTTTTTCATATGGAAGGTCTTTCTACCGATTTTCAGAATGTTTTTGCTAGCATCGATTTTCGCATTTAGGTCTCGTAGTGACTCGTATCCAATGAGTCCATCAAAAAATTTATGAAATTCGAAAATGAAAAATTTTAATTTTTTGTTAATTTGAAATGGGTCAAATGATGCCGATTTATCTATGGTGTGTGTGCCTTTTATATTGGTCACTTTTGATGTTGGCTCTATCTTACAGTTTTCAATATTTACGTGTGCTGGAGATATGTAATTTTTGTTCGCTCCTGTGTCGATCAAAAATTTCATTTCACCTTTTGAAGTTTGGATAGTTATGTACGGAACGAAATTGTTGTCATTTTTTATTTTTTTCTTTGTGGTGCTTCTTCCACGTGAAAATTTAATTCCTCGTCGACAAAGTAATCGTCGTCGTCCGAGTTAAGCACGTTTTCGTCTTGTTGTTGTGAGGTGTCAAATTCGTCCTCGCAGTTTTTGCGTTCGGTTTCATGGTTGTCAACCTCTGTATGAGACCTTGCCGTTCTCATCGAAACGTCGTCGTCCGGTGGGGCGGCTCTTGTTTTAAATTTTCCGGACCCATAAGATTTTGTATGTGGGTTATTGAAATTTGAGGTGGACGGTTTTGCGATGAATTGGTTACTATTGTTATTAAAATTTGTAGGCGGTTTTGAAATATTAACGAGAGGTACATTTGGATTATTAAAGTTAGAATTTGTTTGTCTAACGTTTTTGTTGATATGGTCGGATGGCGGTCTTTTATTAAATTTTTGTCTGTATGCAGCATTCGCGTATTGGGTTGTGATGGCATAAGCCTCCTCCAGGCTTTTTGGCCTGTAGCTTCTGACATGCATTGGTAAATCATCCGTCAGTCCGTCTATAAATCTGGTGAGCGTTATTAAGCTCACTAGGCTATTTATTGCTTTTGTTGATTTAACGTAGTCCTCCATCATTGCTGCTGTTGATTTGATAGCAGTATCGATGGTCTTGATTTTGTTATATTCAGTTAACGTCTTTTTTCCTTGGGTAATGTAGAACAAGGATTGAATATGCGACGTTAGATCGCGTCTGTCTCCGTAGGAGTTTAAAATTACTTCCTTGATTTCTGCCCAACCGTTCGGGTTACCAGCAGCAATCAAAATTTCTTTTGCTTCTCCCGTAATTTTATTTTTCACTGCCCTGACCAGTTGACTATACACCGGTTCGTCTTGATAGCTTTTAAAAAGATCAAGAGTATTTTCGGCGTCCTCTAGCCAAGCGTGGGTCTCTTTTTTATTACCCGCAAATGTTGCTAAGTTTTTAATGGGGTCTGGGGTCCTAAATTGTAAGAAGGGATCCTCAGCTTTTGCTTTCAAGTGTCTAATTTGACCGATTAGTTCGTTTTGGTTGTTGGTTAGACTCTTAATGTGCTGGAGCAAACTTTCAACTGTAATTTGTGGAATCGGAACTGGTTGAACATCGTCCAGTTCCGTATCCGAAAGGTCTGATTTAAATTCAGCCATGCTTGAGTACGAGTACGATATTCACTTACACTGCGCTTTCGCGATTAGTGGTTAGTTAGTTTTATTTTTTCTTTTGTGATATTTCAGGTGTCTGCTTACCGCTGGTGGGGGCTCGCACCTCTGAATTAGTATGGTTTTTGATTAAAAGTCGTGGATTACTTACAGGTAGATTGTTATTTTCATCTCCTGGAGCCTGGGTAGATAGTGTCGGATTCCAAGTGGCGGGATTAATCCTCCTTTGTAGACTTGGTGACTGTGATACTAGATGTTCGCTCTGTTAACACTGTTCACTTCGTTTAACCACTTGCCTTAAGACTGCGCCAATTATGCTATAAAGTTTCACGTTAGCATAAAAAAATTTATTCACTATACTTTTAACACTTGATCGTTCCTAACTACACACAAGACTGAATTGAAAATTAATTCTATAAGGCTTATATCTACTGAATCTGCTGATGCGTCGTTTCCTCGGGTGGTTCGATTCTGATTCAACCTTTGTCCGCGTGGTTCGATCGGGTCTTGCAGTCGTCATCGGTTGTTGATCGATGGTTGCGTTGATGGTTTGGTTCCTCGGTTTGTTGCTATGGGTCCCGGCTAGGTTTTCGCTGACGTCTTGACTTCGGGTGCGCTTTGGTCGGGTAGTTGTGGTGTAACGTATATATATATATATATATATATATATATATATATATATATATATATATATATATATATATATATATATATATATATATATATATATATATATATATATATATAAATATATGGAATATATATATATATATATATATATATATATATATATATATATATATATATATATATATATATATATATATATATATATATATATATATATATATATATATATATATATAAATATCTATACCTATAAAAAAGGATTTCTGTCTGTCTGTCCTGTGTTCCTTATAGAATCAAAAACTACTGAACCAATCGGCGTGAAAATTTGCATGTAGAGGTTTTTGGGGTCAGGAAAGGTTTTAGTGATGGTTAGAGACCCCTCTCCCCACTAAGAGAGGGGGCTCCCATACAAATGAAACACAAATTTCTGCATAACTCGAGAACTAATCAAGCAAATGGAACCAAATTTGGCATGTGAAGGTTTTCGAGGGCAAGAAAATTTTCTACGGTGAATTAGGACCCCTCCCCACTCTAAGAGGGGGGGCTCCTGTACAAATGAAATACAAATTTCCTCCTAACTCGAGAACTAATCAAGCAAATAGAACAACATTTGGCATGTGGGTGTTTTTTTTGGTGACAAGAATTTATTCTATAGTGAATTGAGACCCCTCCCTCTTTATAAGAGGAATTATAACTCCTCTCCCCTTTAAGAGGGGGGGCTTCCATACAAATTTCCTCATAACTCGAGAACTAATCAAGCAAATGGAACCAAATTTGGCATGTGACGGTTTTCGAGAGCAAGAAAATTTTCTATGGTGAATTAGGACCCCTCCCCACTTTAAGAGGAGGGGCTCCTGTACAAATGAAATACAAATTTTCTCATAACTCGAGAACTAATCAAGCGAATTGGACCAAATTTGGCATGTATGTGTTTTTGGAGACAATTTTTTTTTCAATGATGAATTGGGACCCCTCCCCACTTTAGGAGGGGGGGTCCTATACAAACGAAATACAAATTTCCTCATAACTCGAGAACTAATCCAGCAAATGGAACCAAATTTGGCGTGTAGGTGTTTTTGGAGGCAAGAATTTTTTCTGTGATGAATTAGGACCTCTTCCCACATTAGGAGGGGGGGCTCCAATACAAATGAATTACAAATTTCCCCATAACTCGAGAACTAATCAAGCAAATAGAACCAAATTCGGCATGTGGAGGTTTTTGGAGGCAAAAATATTTTCTACGGTGAATTAGGATCCTTCCACACTTCAAGAGGGGGGGCTTCTACACAAATGAAATACAAATTTCCTCATAATTCGAGAACTAATCAAGCAAATGGAACCATATTTGGCATGTGGGTGTTTTTGGAGGCAACCATTTTTCCCATGATGAATTAGGACTTCTTACCTTTTTAGGAGGGGGGGGGGGCTCCCATACAAATGAAATACAAATTTCCTTATAATTTGAGTACTAATCTAGCAAATGGAACCAAATTTAGCATGTAGGAGATTTTTGAGTCTTGAATTTATTTTATGGTAGTTAGAGACCTCTCACCCCTGTGGTAGGGGGATATGGACTCTCATACAAATAAAACAGAAATTTTTGCGAAACTCAAAAACTAATCCAACTCGAGAAATTCGAGACTCTTCCATAAAACATTAATCAATAACAAGACCACAAAAACTATCTATAGTAACACTAAATCATTCAGGACGAGCCGGTCGCGAGTGTTGCCGGTGACCCGCCGTCGGAGGCGCCGCCCTCTGGGGGGCTTGCAAAACTCGAGATTGTGACAAAGATCATCCGAGATTCATGATTTATGTACAACACAGGTTAATTTGTGGCAATACGAAGTTTGTCGGGTCAGCTAGTATATATATATAGATACTAGCTGACCCGACAAACTTCGTATTGCCACAAACTAACCTGTGTTGTACATAAATCATGAATCTCGGATGATCTGTGTCACTTCTCGAGTTTTGCAAGCCCCCCAGTGGGCGGCGCTTCCGACGGCGGGTCACCGGCAACACTCGCGACCGGCTCGTCCTGAATGATCTAGAATGATTAATGTTTTATGGAAGAGTCTCGAATTTCTCGAGTTGGATTAGTTTTTGAGTTTCGCAAAAATTTCTGTTTTATTTGTATGAGAGTCCATATCCCCCTACCACAGGGGTGAGAGGTCTCTAACTATCATAAAATAAATTCAAGACTCAAAAATCTCCTACATGCTAAATTTGGTTCCATTTGCTTGATTAGTACTCAAATTATAAGGAAATTTGTATTTCATTTGTATGGGAGCCCACCCTCTTAAAAGGGAAAGGGGTCGTAATACACCACAGAAAAAAAATTCTGCCATCTAAAACTCTCACATGCCAAATTTGGTTCCATTTGCTTGATTAGTTCTAAAGTTATGAGCAAATTTGTATTTCGTTTGAATGGGAGCCCCCCCCCTCCTAAAAAGGTAAGAAGTCCTAATTCATCATGGGAAAAATGGTTGCCTCCAAAAACACCCACATGCAAAATATGGTTCCATTTGCTTGATTAGTTCTCGAATTATGAGGAAATTTGTATTTCATTTGTGTAGAAGCCCCCCCTCTTGAAGTGTGGAAGGATCCTAATTCACCGTAGAAAATATTTTTGCCTCCAAAAACCTCCACATGCCGAATTTGGTTCTATTTGCTTGATTAGTTCTCGAGTTATGGGGAAATTTGTATTTCATTTGTATTGGAGCCCCCCCTCCTAATGTGGGAAGAGGTCCTAATTCATCACAGAAAAAATTCTTGCCTCCAAAAACACCTACACGCCAAATTTGGTTCCATTTGCTGGATTAGTTCTCGAGTTATGAGCAAATTTGTATTTCGTTTGTATAGGACCCCCCCTCCTAAAGTGGGGAGGGGTCCCAATTCATCATTGAAAAAAAAGTTGTCTCCAAAAACACACACATGCCAAATTTGGTTCAATTCGCTTGATTAGTTCTCGAGTTATGAGGAAATTTGTATTTCATTTGTACAGGAGCCCCTCCTCTTAAAGTGGGGAGGGGTCCCAATTCACCATAGAAAATTTTCTTGCTCTCGAAAACCTTCACATGCCAAATTTGGTTGCATTTGCTTGATTAGTTCTCGAGTTATGAGGAAATTTGTATGGAAGTCCCCCCTCTTAAAGGGGAGAGGAGTTATTATTCCTCTTATAAAGAGGGAAGGGGTCTCAATTCACCATAGAATAAATTCTTGTCACCAAAAAAAACACCCACATGCCAAATGTTGTTCTATTTGCTTGATTAGTTCTCGAGTTATGAGGAAATTTGTATGGAAGCCCCCCCTCTTAAAGGGGAGAGGAGTTACAATTCCCCTTATAAAGAGGGAGGGGTCTCAATTTACCATAGAATAAATTCTTGTCACCGAAAACACCCACATGCCCAATTTGGTTCTATTTGCTTGATTAGTTCTCGAGTTATGAGGAAATTTGTATTTCATTTGTATAGGAGCCCCCCCTCCTAAAGTGGGGAGAGGTTCTTATTCATCATAGAAAACATTCTTGCCTCCAAAAACACCTACATGCCAAATTTGGTTCCATTTGCTGGATTAGCTCTCGAGTTATAAGGAAATTTGTATTTCGTTTGTATAGGAGCCCCCCCTCTTAAAGTGGGGAGGGGTCCCAATTCATCATAGAAAAAAATTTTGTCTTCAAAAACACACACATGCCAAATTTGGTTCCATTTGCTTGATTAGTTCTCGAGTTATGAGGAAATTGCTATTTCATTTGTACAGGAGCCCCCCCTCTTAAAGTGAGGAGGGGTCCTAATTCAACATAGAAAATTTTCTTGCCCTCGAAAACCTTCACATGCCAAATTTGGTTCCATTTGCTTGATTAGTTCTCGAGTTATGAGGAAATTTGTATGGAAACCCCCCCTCTTAAAGGGGAGAGGAGTTATAATTCCCCTTATAAAGAGGGGAGGGGTCTCAAATTACCCTAGAATAAATTCTTGTCACCGAAAACACCCACATGCCAAATTTGGTTCTATTTGCTTGATTAGTTCTCGAGTTATGCAGAAATTTGTGTTTCATTTGTATGGGAGCCCCCCCTCTTAGTGGGGGGAGGGGTCTCTAACCATCACTAAAACCTTTCCTGGCCCCAAAAACCTCTACATGCAAATTTTCACGCCGATTGGTTCAGTAGTTTTTGATTCTATAAGGAACACAGGACAGACAGACAGACAGACAGACAGACAGACAGACAGACAGACAGACAGACAGACAGACAGACAGACAGACAGACAGACAGACAGACAGAAATCCTTCTTTATAGGTATAGATATATATTTGTTTATTTGTTTATTTGTTTATTTGACAATATTTCATCTGACAATGATGTCTTAATGAATAAAATTTAGCTAATTTACAAAGACCTAATTCTATACAAAAAACGTTTACTTGGTTCGTCAAACTCGTAATAGTCTTCAACAGTTGTGAATGCGCGAATGCATGCTGAGAACGGTTCATTATACCCGAACACCGTTCGATGAAAAATTGGCTGCAGTAACGTCGTATTTCGAAGAGTTCTACCTGGGATACGGAAATTCAACATTGAGAGAATTTCAGAGGCATCAATTTCACCATTTAGTAACTTCGCTATAAATAATGATTGCTGAATCTTCCGTCGTCGTTCCAAAGTATCTATCCCCAATAGCCGGCATCTGTCAGGATACGATGGCAAGTTGTTAGGATCACGCCAAGGCAAACTTCTCAGCGCCAATCGAACAAACCGTTTCTGTACTCGTTCAATTCGGAGGCACCATGTAACCTGGTAAGGATGCCATATTATAGACGCACTTTCCAAGATTGGGCGGACGAGAGCACAATACAATGACTTCCAACAATGTGGGTCCGAAAAATCTTTCGCCACCTTAGAAACGAATCCCAACTGCCGCGTTGCTTTCGATATAATTGCTGAAGTATGTAAATCAAAGCACATTTTTGAATCCAGTAGGATTCCCAAATCAGTCACTTTAGTAACCCTAGTAAGAGTAACTCTGTCAATATGATAATCGAACAAAATCGGATGTACCAAACGATGGAACGTCATCACCTGGCATTTTTCCACACTAATAATAAGTTTGTTTCTATGGCACCAGTCAGCAAATGATGCCAGCGAACTTTGTAGACGGGAACAATCTTCTTGCGTATGCACTGTCATGTATAGTTTTAAATCATCAGCGTAGACTAGCTTGGAACATCCATCCAAAACGAAAGCAGCATCATTGAAATACAAAATAAAAAGCAGTGGTCCAAGATTGCTACCTTGTGGGACTCCAGATTTGTTAGAAAACGGTTGTGACACAGAGCCATTAATCTTCACCCGCAATTCACGCTCCGTAAGGTATGATTCTAACCAAGTTATTAGTTGCATAGAGATACCAAGTCGGGACAACTTATGCAATAAAATTTTGTGGTCAATTTTGTCAAATGCCGCCTTTAAGTCTGTATAAATTACGTCAACTTGCGCTTTTTCTTCCATACCATGTATAACGTTCGTTGCAAGGCATATTAAGTTTGTCGTAACTGATCGTCTGGGCATGAAACCATGTTGATCCTTCGTTATATAATTTTTGGCAGCGTCGAGAACCCTTGTACACATTATAATCTCGAACAATTTGGAAACTGCTGAAAGGCTCGTAATACCTCGATAGTTGACAACATTTTGACGATCACCACGTTTAAATACTGGTGTCATGAACGATTGCTTCCAAATACGGGGGAATTTTGCTTGTTGAAAGGAGCGATTGAATATCTCACGTAGCGGTTGCGCTAAAACTTCTATACAGCGACATATTAAAACTGCAGGTAGACCATCAGGGCCAGGGACAAACGACCGTTTCAGTTGTTTTGCAGCTAACAAAACCATATTAGAATCTATGGTGGGTACTCCAACATCAACCAAGTCCACTGGAACGTCGCGAATGGCATCATCAGTTTCCATTCTTGAAGCGGTATTCGATACAAAAACTGAAGCAAAATGTTTGGCAAATAATTCACTTGAATCTTTAGCAGACTCCGCTGTAATCCCATTTAAATATACATTCTTCGGAATTGCAGCACTTTTTCGCTTCGAATTCACGAAATGCCAAAACCCACGAGGATTTTTTCTTAAATTCATTTGCACACGCAATACATATGCTTTATACAGAGAAGCATTCAAAAGCCGATATGCATTACTGGCGCGTTTAAAACTTTGCTTATTACCAACCGTCCGATGGCGACGTAGCTTTCGTTGGCAGGCATTGCGTACACGTTTTAGGTATCGTAAATATGAGTTACACCACGCGGGTGAAAACGCTGGTCGAATTAGTGGGACATTTGCAAACAGCCATTCATTCAACATATCACAAAATTTCTCCGCTATCACATCTACATCATCAATTGCAAACAATGCGATCCAGTCAACATTCATCAAATAACCTGATAGAGCTGCAAAGTCAATCTTACGAAAATTCAGTTTTCGTTCAAAATGACTTTCAATCGGTTCCTCACAGGCCACTTGCGTGGGTAAGGAGATTTCGAGCGGGGGGTGATGCGAGTCAACGGGCAGCAGCGGTACTGAACAGTTCATCACACTGGCCATACAGTTGGGCAAACAAAACACTAGATCGAGAATGCGACTGAGTGCGTTGCGTACGATGTTCCTTTGGTTAAGGCACAGATAATTCATACCATCTAAAAGAGTGCTGCTGGACGGTGGCAGCTGAGAACAATCACATTCTATCACATTGTCGACTGAGCACCAGCGCATACGAGGCTGGTTGAAATCACCACATATCAAGACAGCGTCACCGGGTTTACATTTTTCGCAAAGTTCGCTTACAGAAGATATACAATTAGTAATTACACTAACGTCTTGACTGCGGTTTGGTGGAATGTAAGTCGCACACATGAAAATCTGTTTTCCTTTTATCGTCATAGAAACACAGATTTGCTCTAGAGTTTGACCATTCACAGTAGGCACCACACAGCTGGCATATCGCTCTGCGACAGCGATCAGAACACCACCAAAGCGAGATTTGTCACTGTTAGCAGGGCTTCGATCACAGCGGAAGACGTTAAAGTTTGAGCCAAACAGTTGTTGCGAGTTGATGCTGTCGTCCAGTCCAGTCTCGGTCATGATGATCACGTCATAGTTGCAGTCGTTTGTCGCAAGAAACAGGTCATTTATTTTTGTTCTTAGGCTGCGTACGTTTTGATAATAGATGTAAACGTCGTCCATGCAAACACTAGTTCGCTGCAATGTACAGTCGGTGACGGTGGAAGGGAAGGTAATGTCGTTTGTAATATGCTTCGATTGCTCAACGGCAGAGCACGGCTGTTGAAGGTTGTCATGTGAAGGTCTGGAAGGTGCGGGGAGATCAGGTGTCGAATTACTATGGATAGAAATATACTTGCCCATGCAAGCAAGCTGGAAGACCCCCTCTCCGTACTCAAACACAGGACCGGGACGGCTGACGATCGCTGGCTGCAGTGGCACGACTGTGATGAGCGGATTGGGGGCTTCCAATTTGCTTAAATCAGTGCGCCCCGGGCCAGATCCAGTCGCTGAGTATCCAGTGTAAGTTGAATCGATAACAGTGTGATGCGAATCCATAGGTACAGCTCGTTCTACATTTAAACCATTTGCTCCATTCTGGTCTGACGGGATGGGTTTTTTGGCTGGTTAATGAATTCACGAAACATCAAACCTGCAGGCCACGAAGACGGATCCAATGCTATCTCTTTCAATGCAGGGTCAAGACCTATTTTGTATGATACAAATGACAGGCTAGTAGCATCTTTGTCCTTTGGAACAAGCCGTATCACTTCGATGGCATCATGAACATCCAAGCAGCAAGAAACTATTTTTTGCACGTCACTGTTCGTAGCAAGCGGGTTCAATCCAGATAGGTATAGCCAAAATTTATTCTGTGCAGCCGGAAGGATAGAAGGAACAGACAGATCATCTAAACTGATGTCTTTTGTTCCACGTTCAGCAGCCGCTCGAATGATGGGCTGGTGTTCATCACGACGTCGCTTAGCACCACGAGCCGGCCAAATTGGAGTATCGCATATGGATGGAGTAGCAACGGGTATAGGGTTAGAGGCAAAAGCGTCAATTTTACTGCTTAGCGCTTCGACAACTCCGCAAAGCTGCCGAAATTGTGTAGTTAGATCGGGCACGGGAGGCTGTGACGGGCATTCAATCGTTTCATCTATATAGCGGCTAATGCTGCGGCCTTTGAGCTCATTCCTACATGCTGAGCATATTAATAAAATTTTCCCGGCTGCAAAGGCTTCTTTTAATCCACGTGCATTAATACCACAGCACTGCTGATTTATATGCAGAAACGATTCGCAGAAACCACAACGAAGTGGCTCGAGATCATTGATTTCGCATTTGCATTCTCCACATTGCTTTTTATCCATTACGCTCTGATCGAACTATACTTTGTTTTGGAACAATAGAGCGTGCAGCTAAGTGCTATCGTAGATGAACCGAGGCAACGGTTTTTGATCAGCAAAATATTCAGCAAACTATCACGAATCACGTATACTCTATTGATTATGGTCACTAAATAATTCACAGAGTACGATTAGAACAAATTTGGAGAAAATCACTTAATTATTTGTCGACAAAAGATAAAAACTTCGAAGCAGCGAAAACAAACAACTGTCTCACTCGACTGTCGGTAACGTCAGGCGGTAACGTATATATATATATATATATATATATTTATCGTCCTGAATGATCTAGTGTTACTATGGATAGTTTTTGTGGTCTTGTATTGACTAATGTTTTATGGAAGAGTCTCGAATTTCTCGAGTTCGATTAGTTTTTGAGTTTCGCAAAAATTTCTGTTTTATTTGTATGAGAGTCCATATCCCCCTACCACAGGGGTGAGAG
Organism: Sabethes cyaneus; assembly: GCF_943734655.1. NCBI lineage: Eukaryota > Metazoa > Arthropoda > Insecta > Diptera > Culicidae > Sabethes > Sabethes cyaneus. The sequence continues at coordinate 114,855,736 of NC_071354.1, read as the reverse complement.
GTCTCTAACTATCGTAAAATAAATTCAAGACTCCAAAATCTCCCACATGCCAAATTTGGTTCCATTTGCTTGATTAGTTGTCAAGTTATAAGGAAAATTGAATTTCATTTGTATGGGAGCTCCCCTCTTAAAAGGGGAAGGGGTCGTAATTCACCATAGAAAAAATTTCTGTCTTCAAAAACTCCCACATGCCAAATTGGGTTCCATTTGCTTGATTAGTTCTCGAGATAAGAGGAAATTTGCATTTCATTTGTATGGAAGCCCACCCTCTTAAAGGGGAGATGTGTCATAACTCGCTTTCTAAAGAAGAGAGGGGTCCCAATTCATCATAGAAAAAATTTTTGTCTCCAAAAACACCCACGTGCCAAATTTGGTTCCATTTGCTTGATTAGTTCTCGAGTTATGAGGAAATTTGTATTTCGTTTGTATAGGAGCCCCCCCTCTTAAAGTTGGGAGGGGTCCTAGTTCACCATAGAAAATATTCTTGCCCTCGAAAACTTTCACATGCCAAATTTGGTTTCATTTGCTTGATTAGCTCTCGAATTATGAGGAAATTTGTATTTCATTTGTATAGGAGCCTCCCCTCCTAAAGTGAGGAGGGGTCCCAGTTCATCATAGAAAAAATTTTTGTCTCCAAAAACACCCACGTGTCAAATTTGGTTCCGTTTGCTTGATTAGTTCTAGAGTTATGCGGAAATTTGTATTTCGTTTGTATATGAGCCCCCCCTCTTAAAGTGGGGAGGGGTTCTAATACAACAATGGAAAATATTCATGCCCTAGAAAACTTTCACATGCCAAATTTGGTTCCATTTGCTTGATTAATTCTCGAGTTATGAGGTAATTTACATTTGATTTGTATAAAAGCCCCCCTTCCAAAAGTGGGGAGGGATCCCAATTTATCATAGAAAAAAATTTTGTCTCCAAAAATACCCACATGCCAAATTTGGTTCTATTTGCTTGATTAGTTCTCGAGTTATGAGGAAAATTGTGTTTCTTTGGTACAGGAGCCCCCCTCTTAAAGTGGGGAGAGGTCCTAATTTACTATAGAAAATATTCTTTCCCTCGAAAACCTTCACATGCCAAATTTGGTTCCATTTGCTTGATTAGTTCTCGAGTTATGAGGAAATTTGTATGGAAGCCCCCCCTTTTAAAGAGGAGAGGAGTTATAATTCCCCTTATAAAGAGGGGAGGGGTCTCAATTTACCATAGAATAAATTCTTGTCACCGGAAACACCCACATGCCAAATTTTGTTGTATTTGCTTGATTAGTTGTCGAGTTATGCAGAAATTTGAGTATCATTTGTATGGGAGCCCCCCTCTTAGTGGGGAGAGGGGTTCCTAACCATCACTAAAACTTTTCCTGGCCCCAAAAAACCTCTACATGCATATTTTCATGCCGATTGGTTCAGTAGTTTTCGATTCTATAAGGAACATACAGACAGACAGACAGAAATCCTTCTTTATAGGTATAGATATCTTTACGGAGGCCTGCCCTCCCGCAGTGCCGACGCTTCCGACGGCAAGTCGCCGGCGACACTCTCGGCCAGTGTCCGTCTCGTCCTGAATCATCTAATGTTACTATTGATGGTTTCTGGTGGTCTTGTTATTCACTAATGTAATATGAAAGAGTCTAAAATTGCTCGAGTTCGATTAGTTTTTAGTTACGCAAAAATTTTTGTTTTATTTGTATGAGAGTCCTTATCCCCCTACCACAGGGGTGAGGGATCCAAACCATCATAAAAAAATTTTCTGCCTTCAAAACCCTCCACATGCAAAATTTGGTTCCATTTGCTTGATTAGTTCTCTAGCTATGAGGATTTTTGTATTTCTTTTGTATTGGAGCCGCCCCCCCCACTATTGAAGGTGGGAGGGGTCATAATTCCCCTTCTAAACAGAAGAGGGGTCTCAATTCACCATAGAAAAAAAAAATTGCCTACAAAAACACCCACATGCTAAATTTAGTTCCATTTGCTTGACTAGTTCTGGAGTTATGAGGAAATTTGAATTTCATTTGTATGAGAGCCCGCCCTCCTGAAAAGGTATGGGGCCTAATTCATCATAGGAAAAGTTCTTGCCTCCAAAAACACCCACATGCCAAATTTGTTTCCATTTGCTTAATTAATTCTCGAGTTATAAGCAAATTTGTATTTAATTTGTAAGGAAGCCCCCCCCCTCTTAAAGGGGAGAGGAGTCATAATTCCCCTTCTAAAGAGGAGATGGGTCTCAATTCACCATATAAAAAATTCTTGTCACCAAAAACACCCACATGCCAAATTTTGTGATGCTATAAGGAACATCCCGACGGACAGACAGACAGACAGAAATCCATTTTCGACGTAGGACTACGTATTTGTTTACTGTACTGGAACTGGATAGCACATTGTGAAAACGAAAGAAAGAAGTGTAACGTTTGAATGAAAGAATTCTAATGCCAATAACTACTAAACTACTGAACGAAACTGAACAATTTATATGTCGCTGGATAGATAAAATTACCAGCAATTTTATAGGGGATTAAGAGAGCAATTTGAAGGGGGCGTATGAGGGGGGGCTCCTATACAAATGAAACACAAATTTTCTCAAAACTCGAGAACTATTTAAGCAAATGGAACCAAATTTAGCATGTGGGAGTTTCAAAAGGCAAGAATTGTTTCTAAGGTAAATTTAGACCCCTCCCCTCTTTAGGAGGGGGCTCCCATGCAAATGAAATACAAATTTCCTCATAACTCGAGAACTAATCAAGCAAAAGGAATCAAAATTGGCATGTGGGGGTTTTTGGAGGTAAGATGTTTTCCTATGGTGTACTGAAACACCTTCTTCTTCTAAGAGGAGGGGCTCCCATACAAATGAAATACAAATTTCCTCATAACTCTAGAACTAATCAAGCAAATGGAACCATATTTGGCATGTTGGGGGTTTAGAAGGCAGGAATTTTTTCTATGGTATAATGAGACCCATCCGTCTTTTAACAGGGGGGGGGGGATTTTCTCTATGGTGGATTAGAACCTTTGCTTTCTTTAAGAAAGGAAGATCCCATCCAAATAAGGTTTATACAAATTTGAAAAAAGTTTATGTCGGCCCCCCCCCCCTTCAAAAATTTTTGAAATATGAATGGGCAAAAAAAAGTGTTAAATTATTATGTTGCATTCTTTAGTGATAAGCAGATTTTTTACAGTTCAACGAGTTTACATTTCTAAATTATCCAATATGTGCAAAGTTAAAGCAGTTATTCCGATAGTGCCTTAGTGGTTTCATCAACTTTCTGTGGGATGCGGATCATTGATATTATAGTAGTCAATGAGTTTGTTAGTTGACCCACGAGAACGACGCCAATAAAACAACAACATTAACAACACAACACATAACAACGATGCACACAGCACGAATACGACGTTAACAACACGACACATGACTACGACGTCAACAAAGGTACCGCAGGTTAGTTTGGAAAATTGCAACATCGAACCTCGAACAGCGAAGCAGTCAACAAGTAGATTTTCCAGTAAGCTTCCAAGAAGACTGAAGAAGGACTAATAATCTTACTAGGTAGGAGCAGATTCCACATTTGGCGATCCTGCCATCGGAATCAGTTTTGGAATCCTTCGAACGGCAGAGTATCTCTTTTTGACGTAGGACTACGTCTTACATTATTAGGGTGACACGTTGGAGAAGCAAAAATGACCGCGACACGACAAAGTGATAGATTTTGAACGCTTATAGCTCAGCCAATTCTGAATATATTTTTATGGTTTGCATACCATTCGAATCACAAAATATCAGCCTTTTGTATAGTTTTTATTAGAAGATTGTATTTTGTATGTAATTTCTGGAATTTCCACGTCAAGTTGAACAATTTTTCCAAATTCCCTACAGTATTCGTTCAATCGTCGCCATAGTTACCATATGAAATTGTTATTAATAACCGCATGTTATGTAAATACCGCAAGCGAGTCCGTGAGCAGGCATTATTAACTGGACCAGCTATGAGGCCAGCGTTGACGGTGGCAGAGCGCTGTAAATTCTACCGTTTGAGAAGAAAAGGAAATCGTAGTGATTCAATGTATTCTGAAATGGGCAATACATCGTTAGATGGTGCATCGCACGAAATAGCTGGTCCCTCCAACGTTGAAATGTTGCGTGAGGTGACCGCTCCGACGCACGCGTATCGGCACGCGACGCCAGCGTATCGCCTAACGTAACAGGTGAGTCCTATAGAAGCCGAAAAGATGTAAAAATGTAGGGTACGGGATCAGTCATCAAACATTTTCGGCTTGTTCATGGATATACCATTCCATGCTATCAACTTGCCGGATAGAATATTATAAAAAATAATGAAGGTTCAAAATATTAATATGTGTAATACTCGCAATCTGTGCTTTATTATCATTGCTTACATACAACTTCAAAAGTGTTACAATTCTCGGGTAAAGTATTGTTTTAATAAAAATACGATGTTTTCTACAAAGAATCCTGAGTAAAATTTACTTTGTTGAATAAATAAATCGATAATCATACACAATATTTGATGGAGGCTGCATACAGCTAGATATTTACTGCCATCTTCAGCATTACCAAAATAAATTTCGAGCAAGCAAAGTCATTAGTTGTCTCTTTTATTGCTTGAACGATACTGTTTATCACGTTTATACGCATTCCTCTGTTACTTGATTTCTATAATCATAACATGTCCTGCTTGCCGCGGCATTTGAGATAATGAGTAATGCGTCAGACCAACGAACAATTTTCCGCTATTTTAACCAAAATTGAGAATGGATAGCAACTCGATCCTGGTAGGTTCCGCACAGCAGAATGGTGTAAGCAGAACCTACCAGGCGCAGTGCGTCTATTTCATCGAAACGCCGATGTAAAGCGGTACAACGTGGAAACTTTAACTAATCGAACAGCAGTTGATTGTGAAGCGGAAGATATATATTCCAGATACAGAAACAACCAGCAGTTGGTTCCTAAAATGCGCGTTATAGAGACCGGTGGCTTACCATATTTGTTGCATTTTGCAGTAGGGACGCCGTATATAATAACAAGCAACGTAGACATAGAAGATAGTATCGAAAATGGCGCGATTGGAGAGTTAAAGTATGTTGAATACAGCAGAGATGATCCACGGCAACACATTGTCAAGATTGGGCTCAAATTTGAAAACGACTCCATTGGAAAGGTTTTGCGGGTCACCAGGCCCGCTGTGTACACTAAGCCTGACGTTCTTCAGCCCGATTGGACACCTATTGAAAAGCGATCTGCAAATATTAAGCTAAGTAGTAGCATTAAGTGCATACGCATAAAATTTCTTTTAGTAAGTGCGAATGCTCTTACTGTACACAAGAGTCAAGGCGGCACATTTTCTGAAATCGTGTACGAGTATGGCAAGGGACAGGAACAGCAGTTGGTGTACGTGGGAATGTCAAGAGTTACATCGATTGAAGGATTGTACTTGACGAATAACAGAGGCATATTTAAGTTTTACCATGACAAGGGAACTGCATCACCGAGAATCCAGGAATTACGGACGGAACTTAGGCGCCTGGAAAACCACAAATGGTTTACTTTAGGTACTGAACTTCTAGAATTTATATCTAACGTAAGTCATTTTGCTGTACTGCTGAGCCTGAATGTACAGAGTCTAAACGCACGTACATTCAGCAGATATTTGAACCGACGCGGTTCTCAGACAGGCAGATATCCTTGCGCTCAGCGAAACATGAATGGACAGTAATGAAATTATTTCCATATCGACCTTAGTGCCAGGAGCTTTTCCTTACCAACCGGTAAGGAGATGACACCATGTACCTGATTTTAACGGCTAGTAAGCTTCTGATTAGCCAAATCAATTTTTACCTTTGTTATACTATATAACAAAGGTTTAGAAATTGGTCGAAAAACACGAAATTGATACGAGGCCCGGAGGGCCGAATCACATATACCAATCGATAGAGCTCGACGAACTGAGCAATGTCTGTGTGTGTGTATGTGTGTGTGTATGTGTGTGTGTGCAGTTAATTTTCTATCGCCTGTTTTTCGAAGGTGGCTGCACCGATTTGACCGCTTTTACTTTTGTTTGAAAGGTATTATTGCCTAGTATATCACTATTGAATTGCTTTGCGGTCCGACGTTTCGTTTAAAAGTTATAAGCAAAAATGTGAAAACTACGAGACACGCGTTTCTCCGGAACTACGTAACCAATTTTAACGATCTTAGTACCAAACGAAAGCTCTTGCTATTACTAAACTTTTTACCAAGTTTTATTGAAAACGGACAAGCAGTTTAAAAGTTAGCCTTAAAAAACCTGTTTTGACTAGGTACAAATGATCGCCTGTTTCTCAGAGTTGGCTGAACCGATTTATGCGCTATTATTCTCATTTGAAAGGTAATATAGCCTAATAGATCACTATTGATTTGTTTTTTGATTGGACGTTTAATTCAAAAGTTATGAGCAATCATATACAACACATTAAAATTTACAATTATTTTCGACGATTTCATCTTAGATAATTTATCTAGTTTAAATTAGTTTGGCATCAAATTAGAGGTTTTATTGCTGCAAATATATCTGCAAAATTTCAGAAGAATTGGTTTTGCAGGTCAAAAGATATTAATCCTTGAACACTCGCGCCAACTCTTGTAACACGGTTGCTCGCGCGAGACAATAGCCCTAAACCAAAAAAAAACCCGAATTAATCCACCTAGCGGCGTGACCTAGCCTTTCTACTGCCACAATAATCGTTATTTAATTTCTCAGGAACATCTATAATTCTATATTTTTAAATATCCGTTCCGTATTCCTCAAAATCCTTATTTGCCAGAAAAATTCACAGCGTATTGCGTAGAATAATTATATTTTCTTTCCTTGAGTGCGTAAATACTTTAAGCGTCATTTATGTTACTTGATTATTTAGTTTTATAATCGGTTGGCCTTAACTTTCGGGTTTCAGAGCCACATACGAAACTTGTTTCGAACTGACAATATGAAATATGTGTTCATAGCAGATTTTTTGATATTTTTTTTTTTTTGAGTGGTTTTTTAGTGGTTTTTGGGGTATATTTTTTTGATATTTTGATATTAATACCATGCGTTCGAAAAACAAGAGTTCTTGTTTTCTTTGAAAAACAAGAGTTCAGAAAAATTATTATTATACTTCGCTTTTTTCTTAGCTGGCGCTCCTTCAGATAATTATTTTTGCATGAAAATCAAAACTTAAGCTTCTTTTGAATGTACTTTCATGAAAAGATAGTCATTAACTTGATCACATCGTTTTTACAATGTTAGAGGGTTAGGAAAACAAGATGAGGTCGAAAAATAGTGCAAAAACTGCGCCATAAACATGCTTGAGAATGAGAAATATGATCAATATGATTTCCAGTGCTTGTCATTTTTGATTTATTAATAAAATATGATACATGACATAAGACATCTGTCCTTTAAAATGTCACTAACGAAAACAAATCTTACAAAATTACTACCGTGCACCGTTTACTTCCTATTTTTCATATAACATTTCTAAGCTCTAGTATCTATGGATTGAAAAGAGCATCTATTAATGCGCAAAATTTGTATGAAATTTGTATAAATTTATTTGGAAAAATCAACTCACTAGTATTTTGATCCTATACACCACTATATGTACTTATATACTTAAATTAACTGCTTTTCTCCGCTTTTTGCTTTTCTTGTACAATTGTGAGTAACAGCAAGTGAAGAAAATGACTATTGAAATCTAAAAGAGAAAAGAAAAAACTTTTCGATTGAATCCCACTATTTAATATTTATTTGCGATAGATACGTAGTTCGCCTACGACGTGCAGGCTTCATCAGTGTCTTATTTCAAAGCGTATACGTATCTGTCGCGAATAAATATTAAATAGTGGAATTTACTGCCCATGGATGCATAGTCGACGTAACGACCAGCACCATGATTGTTGAGAAAACGCATTTTTATCGTGAAATAAAGCCATATAATCTTTGCTATAAACTTTTTCAAACGAATAATCTGTATATTTAGTAGAGTTTATTAATCAAAAGAGGACTGATGGGGTTTCATGATTCATTCCTCATTTATTGTGTTTAAAAAATGCGAACGCCAGTTTATGTGAATAAACAGACTGGTTTTTGAACGATTATTCCCATAACTTGGCGTCAAGCTACAAAAACAAATAGGTTACTATGCTGATTGATTATGCAGGAAATTACGTCAACCATTAGCATTACGTGAAACCAATAGCAGAGTAACTCAATTTTCCTAAATTTCTCGAATATTTTCGAACAAACATATGTTGTTTGAGTATTGGGCATGTGAACAACATAGTTAAGAGTACGTAGGACCGAAAAAGTACATTTTGGTCATTTTGGTTTTTACGTCAACTATGCATCCATGGGCAGTTTAGTAGGTTAAAATTTTTTTTTCTTTTATTTCAGAGTTCGTATTCAACTAAGAGGCTTCAAAAACTTCAGACTATTGATATGTTTCTCACTTTTCTTGAATTTCATAGCAAATTGTCATCACATATATACATAGTAGTAGTAAGTAGTAGTAAGAGGGAAATCCACCATCATTTCAAGGACTTGCCAGTGTATGTGGGTAGACTTACAGTAGATCCAAATTTGATTATCAAGTGAATATCACACTAATGCTGTTATAGAAGGACCAAAAGGGGTTTGGCGGACCCACAAGCAGAGACACTTGTGCGCATTCCGGGGTTTTAAGATTTTCCTTCCAACATTAGGATCCTTCTATGTAATAATCAATTTCGCTGCACCAGCTTTAACCCACGTGATGGCTTGTTTATGAGAAGAAGAACTTGGCATAACTGTTTCAGACCTTAAGGACTCCGGTTGGCAATTCACTCCATCATCCAGCCTTCCACAATTATGCTGTTCATAACAATGATAACAATTATAATATGTTTAAAACCACCCAAAAAAAAAATTATAATATGATATATAGTAAGGTTATAATAATATTCTGGTAAAAGTTCTATGTCATACCTTCATGTTTGAGTTTTATCTACATCCCGTTAAGTAATTCCCCGTTTTGTAGTCCTCTCATCCTTCCTGTCCTCGCCATAGTTCTCTCCTCTCCACTTGAGCTAGCACTAATCTACAAAAAAAAAAAACCGGAAATCCCTTGCCGGTTTTCGTCTGGCTTGTTGTTGCAGTATGCAGATGTTATTATATTCTCGTTTGTACCGATATCAATATTTTGTATGTATTTGGTAATTTTCAATAATATAAAAAATTTACATGTGATTGAAGGTGAATTTAATATGGATATTCTGCTCACCAGTACCGCTGATCCAATATGGTTATTAAATATTATTATTAGAATAAATACCTGTATGGAACGTGTCAACGATACTGGCAACACTCACCCGCCTTGCTAGGCCAGTTACCAATACTTAAATATACTTCCTCGCCACTCCGCTATTTAGCGCCGTCTTAGCTGTCGGTGCCGCGCTCTTTCGTTTCAACGCTTTAAAGTGGAATGCAGGTCGGCGCGGAATGGCGGCTTCTGGCTTTGACGGAGGCGCTCTGTTCTAAAAACCACAGCGAAAGCTGCCATTTTACAGCTATTTTAGATGGTTTCCTTTCTCTTCTTCTCTCGCTCATAGTGGTCATCCAGCATGCAAGTAGACCTACGCACACAATCACTCAACACACTCATATCAAACGGCCATATGTGGAAAGGAAAAGAAAAAAATAAAAAATTTTTATATGCCTACGCGCATTGGGAGATCACTTTTACTGCACGATATTTGAACACAATACATCGATATAAACGAAACCAACAATTCGTCGATATATGCAGTACATCCACTACTCGACGAACACCCAGATGATCACTTCCAATGACTAGCTACATTACGCTTGATTCAATAGAAAACAAGATCTGATTGAAACCATCACTAACACACTCGTGGCTGAACTGTATCATAAATCATCGACACAATGTCAGCATCTAACTACACGCATATTCGTGTACGGCAGGCACTTTTTTTTAACAGTTGCAGAGAATGAAAACTGACGCAACTCAATTAACGCAATACATATCCAAATTTTTAATTCATGTTCAGTAGAAATTAGAGCTAAGCATTAATCTAATTTTGATAAATATTTGCACTCAACCGTGACCGTATATAACTGCACTTGAGACATTAACTTATTGGGTATTTTCCACTTCACTCTTTCTCGTATTTGGTGTCGAAAAATATACCGGCGTCATGTATGAGATTTAACCGAAACAACGGCAAGCAAACACGACCGTACCCGCTCACCTCTCAATACGAACTGAATTTTGTCATCACATATATACATACATACATACATACATACATACATACATACATACATACATACATACATACATACATACATACATACATACATACATACATACATACATACATACATACATACATACATACATACATACATACATACATACATACATACATACATACATACATACATACATACATACATACATACATACATACATACATACATACATACATACATACATACATACATACATACATACATACATACATACATACATACATACATACATACATACATACATACATACATACATACATACATACATACATACATACATACATACATACATACATACATACATACATACATACATACATACATACATACATACATACATACATACATACATACATACATACATACATACATACATACATACATACATACATACATACATACATACATACATACATACATACATACATACATACATACATACATACATACATACATACATACATACATACATACATACATTGCACACATTGAATACAATCAACATTTGATTGATATGTTTTGATTTCACACGTTTTAACGGTTTAATATACGGTGCTTAAGTGTTAAAGTTTGAATAACTTTTGAATGTACCGTCCGATTTTCAATAACTCGGTTTTGTTTGATAGATCTCAGCAGTAATTTTCAAATAATAATAAAATGTGTGATGTTTTTCATTGAATTAATTCTTAAATGTTACAAAAATAGGTTTTAAATACTATTTTTTCACATTTCTTTATGTAACTTTCAAACTACAAATCCAATCGTCATGAAATTTGGAAGTTAAGGTTTTGTAAGGCTCTTCTTTCATATGCAATCAATTTTGTTCAAATCGGTTAAGGGATCTATGAGATAATGAAGTCCCATATTTTTCGTATTTTTATACAAAACTTTTGAACTAAAAGTCCGATCAGTATGAAATTCAATAGCGACCAATGGGACACTTAGACCTTTCATTTGACACTAAGAACATTAAAATCGGTCCAGCCATCTCCGAGAAAAGTGAGTGAGATTGAAAGCGTTACACACACACACACACACACACACACACACACACACACACACACACACACACACACACACACACACACACACACACACACACACACACACACACACACACACACACACACACACACACACACCTTTCCATTTTCGGTTTTCCAAGTGATTTCTATACCTTTATACTATATATTTATATAGTAGAAAAGCAAAACGTGCGCATTAGCGTTTTGACTAGGAAAACTTGGTTTTAAGTTTATCGCACCTTTGGAATAGTTTGTTTCTTGAAATTGCAAGCTCTATCGTCTGGTAGAATTTAAATTTTGATTAATCCCCCTAAAAGTGAAATAAAAAAATGTTTTTCTTTAGTTAAGATATAACACATTGATGTGTTCTGTAAAGTTTAAGAGCATATTATTACCAGAAACTTTGCTGAAGACAGTAACCTTCTGTCTCTTCAGCGAAGATAGAAAAATCTAATTTATTTTATATGAATTTGTAAAATCAGTTTTTCCATTTTAGCTCGTTTTGTAATTGTTGTATGACTTTTTCATGTTGTACAAATAGTAAAAATACATGACTTTGCTTGTTTAGTAACTGTAGAACTTTGATTATAAAAAAATATCCTAATTTTGACCCCGAATTACCCGACTATCGACAGACGGATACATTTAAAACATTTTACATTTGCTGATAGTTTTGCTGCATACATACACCATTTTTCCATATGAAGAAATGAGAACATTTCAGTTGGGGCCAATTGCGGTACACCTCACATACTGATTGCTTCGTTTCTGTGATGTCTTTTTTTGCAGATCTATTTTGCCAACAATTTAAAGTATTAATGCATTAAATAATTATGGCATTTTGGTGAATGACCCTTTGTGTTAAAACCACTCTAAATAAAAAAAAATTATGGCATTTTGCTCATAACAACTTTATTGAAGAATATATGTTAGTAAAACATCGATTTGTAAACTTTATAACAATATGGCATTCTAAAACCTACACGTGTTGTACGAAATACAACAGCGTGAGTAACCGAAGGTTAATAAAAATTGATGAAATTTATTCAAGAAAACTTTATTGAGTCAAATAGAATGCCATTACAGGAAATTATGCATAGTTCAAAAACCTATAAACTAGACCTTTACTACGCAATGTATATGTTAAAGAGTAATATTTCCTCTTACAACTTACTTTTACTTGCACTTACTTAAATTAGTAACACTCTTACTCAGTACTTACTCGGCAATTTCATGAAAAAAGGATCTATCAAAATTTATAAGTGCTCCTATTTTGTTAAAATTTTGTAAACTTATTCAATTTCCAAAAAATATATGTAAACAAACGCTCTACGCAACGTTAACGTAGATGGAGACCGTATAACAAAGGTTCCTTTCACCACTAGGTGGATTAAATCGGTTTTTTTTTAATAATTGTTACTCTGTAGTGTTAATTCACCACTATCTTAACCAGAGACAATGTGATTTCTTCCCTTGAACCCTTTAAACAATCCAGTTGAAATATTAGGACAAGCGACATCAACTCGATAATGTTGCCACTGGAAATCAGATGTAAGAAAAAGAATGTCATTTATGATAATACCATACATTACTTTAATTCACAGTGTCAAACAGAAAACTTAAATTATTAGCATTAGCATGATGTCTGATTTCGACCCCACGCTGCTCTAAATAACGGTTTAGCATGTGCCAGATTGCTTATAATTTACACGATGCGAAGTTCTGAAATATGTAATGTAGGGGAAACAAGGAAGACTTGATCCCCATTTTGTTTTATGTGTATTTCTCGAAAGTTCATGAGAAAAAATACCTGGTTTTTTAATTTTTCGGCAGTTTATAATACAACTTACTACCTACAATTTATCAGTCAGTGCTATGTAACGCTAAACAAAAGATATGGGACATTTTAAAAAGTACTGATAATTTTACATATTAAAAATATACGGGAGACTTGATCCTCGGTTCAGTAGAGTTTTTCAAAGAAGATGAATTGTTTTGTACAGAAAGTACGGATTTCGTTGTTTTGACCCGTTTGCGTCCACGTTTAATTTTTATTGCTGTATCAGTTTGATTCGCTGTCGAACAAGTTTGTTCTTCTATTGTCTGCGAAGAATTTGGCTCATTTCGATCCGTTACATATGACGGTAGAAAATCTTTGTCATTGAATACATTTGAATTTATAAGATAAATTCCAGTAACGTGAAAACCACTCGTAGCGTTTTTGCGGAGAAAGCTTGCGAGAAGGCTTTAGCAATGCATCCCGCAATATCGTAAATCGTGATAGTTTTTCCACTGTGCTGAGCCATCCAATCATCACAAGTGTCGTTGTAGTGAGCTTTAAGTGGACCATATACTGTCCTATCGAGAGGCTGCAGTTTATGTGAAGTGTGAGGAGAGATTGTAAGCAAGTGTATTCCGTTCGACTTAGCGAAATTAAGCGAATCGATGCTGATATGACTTTCGTGGTATCTAAGATCATCAGACATGGGCTTTAGATATAGCATTTGGTGAAATTTTGGAAATGTTCGAGAAATTTTATGAAACTCGCCAACGTCATCCAACCACTAGGATACGCAACGCCTCGGCTTCCTACGGGCGCATTAAGCAGCATTCTGTCTTGCCAATTTTTTCTGGGGAAAACGAAAAATGGAGGAATGTTTCCTCCAAAGGCATTAATAGCACAGCATGCTGTAACCAACTGCCCGCGTTCACCCGACGTAGCCTTGCTCACTTGCTTTGTACCTTTAATGGCTACAATTTTTCTTGGTTTGTGTACATTTGTCAACCCAGTTTCGTCAATGTTCCAAACAGATTCCGGTCCAAACTTAAATCTTTCCATGATGTCGCGCAGGTTCTCAAAAAATTTGCCAACGTTATATTTATTGAAACTTGTGGCACGGCTCAAGCTAGTTGGTTCAGCCACACGAAGAGATAGGCGACCGCTACGACGCATAAATCCATAATACCAATCAGAACCTGCCATACCGTTTTTTTCATTTTCCCGCTATAGGTTTGTTGTTTTGCACAGCAAATTCATATGCAAGTTTTCGGACCGAACGGGTGGTCAATCCGTGATTAAGTTTGCTGGCTTTTTCAATATATTCTTCGAGCAGCCTCTCTTCTTCCTTGGAAAATGCACGGGTTGCTCCTCCGTAGTCCGGTTGGTAACTGATCTCTTCCGAAGCATTCTTTCGTTTTCTCACATATCGCTTAAGTGTCATTACATTCAAATTGAAATTTTTTGGGGTGGTTCTGACCGCATCTCCTGCTAGCACCAGGTTTACTGCTTGCTTCATAACATTTGGGTCAATCGGAACACGTCGCGCCCTCAACTCGGTTTGTACACGTTCGGCATCCTAGAGCAAAGCTACCAATTAGATATATACCCATAAACTAGAATAATTTCGTTTTCTTACCTTGTTATCCGAAATTTGCATCAAGCAGTCTCCGAAACCTGCTTTCTTTACAAAAAGTGAACCAGAATAAAATATCGTACTATGCTATATGTAAACAAAACCGGTACGTCATGACAGCTGGAGAAAATATGGCAGTGATGCTAGTTTTAATGATTCTTCGTGATTTTTACAAAACGAATGTTTACGGTAGGAGAATCGTTCATTTTAGTATTTGTAAATTTCATGGCATCCAAATTCGTCATTTCTCATCAAAAGGATCAAGTGTCGCTGAAATTATGTGGATCACGTGTACCTGTCGTAGTATGTTTTACTGAAAACTATTCTTGTAAAATATATGTAAGTTTTATTGTAAAATGTATACAGCATCAATGAAACATGTTTAGCTAATTTTTTGTTTGAAAAGCAATTCAAAAATTTCAAGATAGTTCTCCGCAGCCAAAAAATTGGGCTTCACTAAAAAAAGAAGTATGAAGAATTATTCCGTTGGAAATCTTATTATATTATATTTTCATTGCAATGTAAAAGTTCATTACAGTTTTGTTTTGCAGTTTTATTAGTTGAATGAAACGTACAACTTTAATTTTTTTCTGCAGAAAAAATCATTGTATTTACTGAGAAATAAAGATTGGATCAAGTGTCCCTAGGGATCAAGTCTACCTGGTCTCCCCTAATGTAATAATCTGATCTGCAAATTCATAAAATCAATAATCATTTCTATTTCACAGTGCCTATCTATGACCATTGTAATACGCAGTTACGGTTACTTTTTTCAAATATTAAGACAAAAATTTTGATCAAACGTCTTTTACGTAATGGAGTCACTGGATAGTAGCTTTCAGTATGATGTGAGAATTATAATTTTATATCTGCTAACACTATGCTTTTTCTCTACAGCACAAAGTAGCCAATCCAATTGTTTCAGTCAATTTTAAACTTTCAAAAAAGGGTTCTTTTCAGAACCATCATAACTGTCAAGGAAGAGTGTTATGATTTCCACTAGCAATCAATTTTCTCATAAGTTTTTTTAGTAAGGTGTGTCTAGATTGGCAACTAGTGGCATGCAATTGTTCCTAACTGTTGCTGATGTTTCCAAGTAACTATGGCGACGTATCACAAATGTGCAGGTGGCGACAGAAGCAACATTGAGCAAAAACTAGCAACATATCGCATTCCCAACGTAGCCAAAATTGCCCATTCTTAACGCACCTTTACATTAACTTTGCGTAGTCCTACGTTGAATATGCGGTCGTACGCGTTTTCCAAAAAAAAGTGTAAAAAGGTAAGATTTGAGTGTACCTCTGAGAAAATGACTTATGAGAAAATGTCTTGAAGTGCTTTCGGGATGACCACACATGCGCGTTTGGATAACCTCCTTAGGAGGATTGTGAGTTCGGGACGACCACAAGAATGGCGCGTTGGGATAATCGCCTTAGGAGAGATTGTTGTTGCTGTGTGTGAGTTCCGGACGACCACAATTGTGAGCTCGGGACGACCACAAGAATGGTGCGTTGGGTAACAGCCAAAACATGATTGAATAGTAATGAATCGTGTGTTCGGGATGACCACGAGTGCGGGTTGGGATAACCGCCAAGCAGGAAACAATAGTTTCTTGTTTTAAATGTGCGATCGAGATGTCCACATCCGTGATCAATCACTTAAATATGTTCAAGATGTAAGTTTGTTTCAAGACGAATTTGTATATAAAGTCGAGCATAACGAGAATGACACTGTTATGAGTCTAATCTTTCAATTGTAAATTGAATACCTTGAAATAGCTTCCGTATCTGATATCTGTTCAGCTGTTACAGATACATTTGTTCTCTAAATGGCCAGCGAAAAAGTTATGTCCGAGAACCCGAGTACATTACAGACTCTGAGGCCAATGTTCTTGATGAGCAAATTCAGTCATATCCCGGCTCAAGAAACTCAAATGTTTTCGTTACCACTGAATCTTTGAATCATGCAGAACATTATGCCTTTTCCAACATGCGCCAAGGACAGCGAGGATCGGTGATTGGTTTTCATACCAAGTTGGTCGAAAAGGTAAGACTCTGTGGCTATAGTATAGTGGACCAAGAGCGGTTTGTCAGAGCACAGCTTATTGAGGGCATGTCAAACAAAGCCCTGGCTAAATCTGCTAGGACTTACGGATATGAGATCAACTACATTGTTCAGTCGGCAACCCGTGAAGAGGCCGCAACCCTCCAGCTTATTTTAACAGTTTTATTTAAGTCTGAGAGCGCGAAGATTTGGACCATAGTAAATCTAAATAAATTTAAAAAAATCAATCAAAATTTTTCATTTCTAGAGAAGAGGGAAGATGTAAAGAAGACTGAAGAAGAACTAATAATCTTACTAGGTAAGTTTTTGGTTCCAGCTGCAAGTAACAGGCGACTATTTTGCTTGACCTCCCGACGTCGAAAATCGGGGTGCTTGCAATCAGACTTTTGGCTCCATTTGCTTTAAATTTCGTTCCATTTTAATTCAACTTGTTTTAAAAGAACCGAATTAGATTGAGGCAAAAATCAATCAAACAATATATGAGTGAAATTTGGTACCGATTTTGATGGACATATGCCGAATTGCAGTGTCATAGGTATTAGATAAGATAAAAATAGAAATACGACAAATTAAACACACCGGAATATCAGCTATCGGTGCTTTCAGGGCTCCAAAATCGTCGTTTTATTCCGTAGTGTCTAAGTACATACCCTAATTTTGGATGTTGGAAACGGGAAACTCAAAGATACAGTTTTTTTATCATGCATTGGATGCATGCAGAAAGGATGTCACTGAACTGTTCGAAACTTCAGATGAATTTATATGTTTGTTTCCACTATTATCAAACTGATTCATCTCTACCAGCATACTTACTTTATGTGCCTGGATCGAAAAATGTTAAAGTTTGGTTTGGTTTGAACTAAAATTTAAGTACTGTACAAAATTTTTGGGGTAAATTTTCAAAAATATAGAAAAATAAATGCTGGTTTCTTTTCTTTTGTTTAGTTATTTTCATTTTCATGTCATTATTTTTTTCTCGCACCCCCACCCCCCCTTCAACAATATTTTGAGACCAGGACATAAACTTTTTTTCAAATTTGTATGGCTTATACAAATTTGAAAAAAGTTTATGTCCCTCTCCCTTTAAAATTTTTTTAAATGTGAAGGGGCGAAAAAATTGAGTGTAATATTAGTATGTTGCATTCTTTATTAATGAGCAGATTTTCATAGTTCAATGAGTTTACATCTCTAAATTATTCAATATGTGCAAAGTTATAGTAATCATCTCTTTAGTCGTGATCAACGTTCTTTCACCAACTATTCCTGCTGCGTGCAACAGGCAACTAATGTGCTTCACCACGTCGAAAATTGGAGTGCTTGCAACCAGACTTTCGCCTTGATTTAGTTTAATTTTTATTCCATTTTAATTCAACTCGTTTTAAAAGAACCGAACTAGATTGTGGCAACAATCAATTAAACAATATATTAGTGTATGATTTGGTTTTAATCACCGTGCACTTATGTGAATGTATTCAAATTGATCACGATCGGTGAAATATCAAAACTCATTTGATTACGTTTCGGCCTACTGTCTTTTATTCAGCCATCATCAGATACTATTGTCAACAGAAATAAAACAAATTTTAATTTACCTATTTTAACAAACAAAATGACAAAACTTACAGGAAATAATCTTATCGCTAACTAAAACAAAACTTTTGTCGTCCACTGTAGTTTCATCTACGACGCTAAGTCCGTCCGCGTCGTTCCCTTTTGCTCTGTTCAAACCTTCTGAGCTTGCACAGGGCGCCGTCGTATGTGTTGGAGAAACTTAGAGCATCCCGTTGGAGGTTTACTGTATTGCCTTCGCGTAGCTTGATGTGTAGTGTCTCTGTGTTTAGTCGTTTGCTCTCATTGCTCTCTCTTTCTAGTATAGCAGTGTCGGGAAACTTGAACACATGCCCGGATTCAACTGTATGCTGTGTGAGACCGGTCATTGATGGTTTGGTTCGAATTGAATTTTGATGCTGTTGCAGACGCTTTTCTAGAGTTTGCGAGGTTTGTCCAACGTAAACTCTATCAGCACATGCGCCACATGGTACACTATATACAACGTTAGTTTGTTGCATTTTTGATATTCTGTCCTTTAACTTTGAGAAAACTGTGTCTTTTAATTTGTTATTCGGTTTATGGGACACTGTGACGTCATGCTTCCGTAATACCTTCGCAACTTTTTCACTTACGCATGGAATGTAGGGAAGCGATACATAGCTTTTGGTTTTCTCAGTGTTGCTGGTGTTTTGTAGCGTGTTATAGAGTAAGTGTACTCTCTTGGCTAGCGTCCGATCTATTAGCTGTTCCGGATAGTTGTTTTTGAGCAGCGTGTTTTTTGCAACCTGTATGCTTTCCTCTCGTTTTTTGGGATCGGTTAGTTTTAATGCACGATCAAAGAAGGCTGTGGCTGTGTTTAGTTTATGTGTGTAGGGACTTTCTGAGTGGAAGTCGAGATACCGACCGTTCTTCTGCTTGGGATGCCATGATTTCTCTATACTGTTGTTTTTTCTCACCAGAGTCAAGTCCAAGAATTTTATGCACGAGTCTGTTTCTCTCTCCAACGTGAATTGCAAAGAGTTATGAAAACTGTTAAACTCGTGAAGAACGATATCAATTTCTTCTTCTTTTCCGATCACAAAACAATCATCGACATATCGTTTGTAATATTCAATCGAGATGTTTTTTTGGTTTAGTACAGCTAATGTAGTTTTTTCGAGGTCTTCCATTATTATGTTGGCTACTACTGGAGAGAGAGGGGATCCCATAGGTACCCCTTGGACTTGGGAGAAAAACTTGTTACTGTATTGAAAAAATGATGCATCCAACACAGTTTTCATCGCTGATTTAAAGCTCTCCCACGGGATGTTTGTGTGGTTTCGCAGATCGCTCCATTTTTCTTCTACACATTGGTAAATTTTGTCGACAGGAACATTTGTGTAGAGCGATACTACATCCAGAGAGTACATGACGGTACCATCCGGAATTTGAAGTGTAGCTATTTCATCGGCGAAATCGAAGCTGTTGCGTACATGGTGTTTTGTTTTCCCGACCAGATGTTCCAGAATTCCTGCCAAATATTGTGCCATGCGATATGTTGCTGATCCTACTGTGGATACCACCGGTCTGAGAGGTCTTCCTGTTTTGTGGATTTTCGGCAATCCGTAAATTCTAGGTGGCTGACAGTTAAAGATTTTCAGTTTGTTTTTTGTGTGCGTGTCGATATACTTATTCTCCCACCAATATTGTATGATGGAATTTAGTTTTTTGAGTGTTCGGTTCGTAGGATTTTCGTTTACTGGTTTGTATGTGGTGTTATCGTTTACCATCGCCGCCATTTTTTGATGATATTCCTGTGCGGATATTAACACTATTTTATTCCCTTTGTCAGCTTTCGTAACGAGAAGGTCGGGATTTTTTTCCAGGAATTTTCTGCTGTTGATTACGTCTTTAAGAATCCAATTGTTTTCTCCGGTACGTGGCTGACTTTGGTAGTTTATGTGATTAGAAACGATGTTTGAGATTTCAGCACGGATGCTATCGGCTTCAGGTATCTTTTGTACGGCAGTTTCGACGTCTGCAATAAACTTTACGTAGGGGATTGAGTCTCTGCTTTGAACATTAAAGTTTGGCCCCAGTCTCAGTGTTCTGGAGAGGTATTCTGGAATTTCTACGTCGGTGGTGTTTTCGACCCAATCCGGTTCCTGGTTTAGTGCGTTGATTTTCTTCATTTTCATGCTGTTTATTTTTCCGATCTCCCTAGATTTCGTTTTATTATAGACATTCAGCGTTTTGTTTCCCACCATCTTCATAAGCTTTTCACCGATCGTGATCAATTTGAATACATTCACACAATATATTAGTGAAATTTGGTACCGCTATTGCCGGAGATATTCCGAAGTACCTACCCTAATTTTGGATGTTGGGGACATAAAACTCAAAGATACAGTTTTTTACCATGCATTGGATGCATGCAGAAAGGGTGTTAGTGAACTGTTCGAAACATGACATGTTCCATGACCTGATATTCATGGCCAACAAACGAGCGGTTTCAAACGAGAATAATTTGAAAGATTTGTTTTCTTAAAATATGTCAGTAGCACACATATTACGAAATTACGATACTATTTCGTGGTTACCGAATTCTGAACCAGTAAGTGATACGGATTATTCAGAAAAACAAGGTAACTAACAAAGTTCAAAGCAAAATTCAAATAAAAGTCAAGTTATACGTATTAACAATTTTTGTGCTCTTGCAATTTCTGAAAATAACTTATCATTAAGTTAGAACTTATTGATAAACCTAAACACAAGTCTAAAACGTTAATAAGAAAATTCGATCATTTAATTAATTCGTGTTCATTTATCGAATTTATAAAACAAACACAAAACTGTTTAATGCCTTTTTACATCGTATGCTTATCCAGTAGATCCAATACAGGTTTACAAATGGTTTAACCACTAAATTGCCAGTTCCCGATTATCAAATGATGATGATGAATACATGCCACATATGTAGTAAAATAGAGTTTCCAGCAATTCAGCAACAAATCTATTGGCCTTGCCAGCGTTGAAAGAGATTTCGTAGGCTGCTCGCACTTACAGGAAATCTCGTGCTGAACTGTCAACGCGTGAGTGTTGACAAAAGCAAAAATACTTCACTTTCTTTTTTTCTCACGCAAAACCCTCAACAATATCAGCAACGCTGGCAAGGCCAATTGTGAAAGTACTGATGTAAATGAAAATTTTACTACAGTTCATAACTAATTGTCCGTTTTATTTCGTATTGCACTCCTTAAAAGTGTAAAAAATCTCACAAAATTACGTTCCTGCGTTAAATTATTTTAGTGCGTGAAATACCAAAGGAACAAAGAGAACAAAAATGGATTTAAAGCAAATGTGTACTTTTATTAGCGTTTTCACATATTTGAAGAGGCGGGTAGAAATAAAATTAACAATTCAATTCATTTTGTGGAATAATTAAGTTATCTTGATCAGTAATTTATTACTGAAGCAGTTTGCAAATAACAGCTATCCAGATTCGGCAATGCAATTATTTCGGCTAATTCTTGCCCATCAGTTTACAAATCTAATAAAAACAAAAATCATATGTCTGTTGACATCGAATACATATCAGAATATTGAATTATATTTTAAATTATCAAGGAATCCCAAATGAACCACCCAAACCCAACCCAAATGATGAAGGAAATATGCTTGAGTGTCAAAAAATTGTTGGCTAACATAAGAACCAGCATACAAAATAACTAGATGATAATAGGCCGTATGAATAAAACAGTTTGCTTTGCATTTCCCGTTTAAATCGTATGGGAGCATTTGCTCTAACTCTTTTATTCATACGGTCTAATGGGACGATTTACTAGAGCAAAAAAATGTTTGACAGCATCAAATGGAACAATGATATATTTCAGCATCAATTAAAATACAGTTGGTGGTATAACAATTATGTTCTCAGGAAGGTTTTACCGTATATTGCCTATAATTAGAAAATCAACTGCAGCAGACGCAATTTGGCACTGTTTAAGCCATCGAACTCAATTTTACAAAAAATAAGTTAACAATCAGTAGGGTTTATAAGACAAGACTCAGAGCAACTTCAACCAACATAACCGTTGGGTATTGGGAACTGACAAACCAACTTTTGCACCGACATGTTTCCAACGTGTAGCTGATAATAATTTGTCAAATTTTCATTTCTTGCTACTGGCTTAATACGGTTGTTAGATGTACACGTTCTCTAAAAAAATACAAAATTCTACTTATACCGTAAGTATTTTTCTTAATACCAGCAGCTCTCGCAGTACGTCTGAATTTTACAATCTGAAATATTCAGTCTAATTTGTGGCAGTACGCAGTTTGCCGAGTCCTCTAGTTTATAATATATCTCAACCTTTAGGCATTGTAAAAAAATGTATGTCTCCTTTCAAAACATCAAATCTATTTTCATTTTACAACAATTGCGTAGAATTTTGGAATTTATTTATATTGAAATTTTGCGCTTTAAAATGCCGCCACTATTTTCAAACTGAACAACACTATTTTCATCGGATGTAGCAAACTGAGCTTATTTTGAAATGCTGGGAAATAGTATAAATTAATGCTACCGTTCTGATTCAAACTTAGAACAGTCTCAAACTTCGAACACTTCAGAATAAAATGCTCGTAGTATCGCTAATTATTATTACTATATATAGTTTCCTTGTGTCTGACTGTAACGCTAGATCCTAGCAAGCCGGTAAATAAATTTATTTTCTAGACTCCAATACGCGTCGTGAAGGTAACAATACTTTCAGTGGGTGGGTGGGTGCAATCGGCAATTTGATGGGTTGCAACATAATGCAATGCTGATTCCAACAAGGCCTACAGTTGAACAAAAAAATTTGAGTTTAAAACAATATTTGAAGCAAAGCAAAGTTCACAGAGCATTCTAAACGTGTGATTGCGCACATGTAAACAAGGAAAGCCTACGACTTAATCAAGCTATAATTGATTATCAGAAGCTGTCAAAATAGCGCATACTCAATATAATGCACGAAAACGCATATCCCGCATATCTTTATACCTATATTGACTTCCGGAGTTCCTTACGAGAATGGTAGCTAAAACCCTTCCCGAGTCAGGTGTGGGATCTCACAGAGGTGATGTAGCGTGTTTTCTTAAACAATCTGATGTTTTATCAAGGACACATTCAAACTTTGATGATAAAAAAGCAAGAATCCATCAAAATGTGCAATGAGAGAGCCTCGCCCTGGGGGAACCGCCTTTCTGTTCACGGTAACCCCTATTCCAGGTAAGTGTTTTGGGGTCAATCCCGGTTAGTATTCACGCCGAGGACCCGGGTTCAAATCCCAACCCCGCAGAAGTCACGAATGACCTAAGCTGTTAAAGTTACTATAATAAAACAAAAACAAATAAAGTTGGTACTAAGCTGATTTACGAACGGGAACTGAAATATCTCAATATAAAGTAACATAAATATTGAATTCCGCAAACTTAGGTTCTAAGTTCTAAGTTCTTTAAGAGTTTAGTAGAAGTTAATTTCGACATTTACTGCAAACTGCACTGCACTGGATCGCAGAAACACCTTCGAAATGTCCAATATCCAAAGATTTTGTACTGCATTAGTTTAATATTTTCTTCGATTTCAAGCAATTATAACTAATCCAAGAGTTTGTCCGGTTTACTAAAACGAAGGATGTTTTTGTAGTTGTGGTCCAACGAGTGGTAGCAGACTAGACAGCAAGCGTCTGTCCGGTGTAATGCAATCAATATTTTCAGCAAATTATAGTTTTGACGAGATCGAATCTAAATTTTGTCTTGGTTCTAAAATTGAGTGCTTTTTCAACATGTTTTCCCTTGAGCGTGCTGTTCCTCACAATTGGTAGATTTTTGCCCTTTTATCTAAGCTCCGTTTGCTTCGTTTGTAGATTACACGTGTTTTAATTAATAGAAGGTTGCCAATTTTAGAGCTGTTTTACTAATACATTTTACGTGGTATTGAATTGTAAACCATATTACATTTTCAAAGGTTTTGTGTATCGTGGCTAGCCACGACGGGTCAACCTAGTATGATAAAATATTATGCTTGTTGTACACCACCGTGTTCGTTAGAATGTCCTCTATCCGATGAGGTGACATTGAACTGTAGGACTCCTTGTAAGAAATCTGCAGGCGCTGGAAAAAAGTGAGAACTCAGATTTTAACTTCGTTCGCATACTCTTAGCGTTTCGTGCAAAGGTAGCTGTTTTTTCGTTTGCATTATTTCACCAATTTTAGAACATTTACCTTCCCACTTCGCGATTATTAGGTAAGTGCAAGATATATACGTACTAAAGCACAGTTAACATACAATATTTCATGCATTATTTCAAAGATTTTAGATAAATAAAAAGTGTTCGAAGTTTGAATCACGTTTTAAGGTGTGATTAAAACTTCGAACACCCACGAATAATATCCGGTTTTTCCGGATTTTCCTTCGGGAAAATGAATTATCTGCATTGTAAAGCTGTACAAAGTCAACTTGCCTTAGATGTGGTACACAGGGATGCCACATATAATTCTGTGTTTTTGTTGGAAAAATCTGACAATCTGTACGGCGAGGAAAAATATCTGTGCAAAAATCTGTCCAATGCAAAACAATGAGAGCGAAAGAGATAGAGAGTCATTTTGCTGACTATTTCCGTCTCTTTCACTCTCATGTAAAAGCTCAAAAATCTGTTTAATCTGTGTAATTTAGCGAAAATCTGTATTGTATGCATACAGATTCTGTACAGGCGATTTCTTTCAAATATCTGTTAAACACAGAATAATCTGTGCATGTGGCAACCCTGGTGGTACATAGAGTTTGAAAATATTAGCAATTGACTGCAGAAGTACGGATTGAAACTAATTATTGTGTGAAAAATTTAAATAATACTGTTAGGTGGATTTAAAAAGACAGTGTTTAGAAAAAGGATGAAATTTTACTTATATAAGATGAATGACACTTAAAACATTAATACTTTTCAAAGTTATACAAGTTTTCGATGTCTGAGACTGATAAATTCGAGCTTTGAATGTCGACCATGAATGTGTTCAAAGTTTGAATCTAAACCGAATAGCAGTTTTTTAGTGTTTTTCATTGTGAAATAACATTTTATCCTCATATTTAAAACTTTATCACGAAAATAATTAAATTGTGATGCTATTAAACCATTTATGGGAGTAAAATAAAGATGTTTTCGAACATTTTTCTTTGAAGAAAGCTTCAGCATAGCTTAAGTGTTAGAAGTTTGAATCAGAACGGTATTTATGATACGTTTTATCTGTGATATTTTTTGAAATAGCACAAAAAACATTTGGAAGTGCATTAACGCGTAATAATGGTGAATTTGAGAGAGATTTTATTGTTTTTAAAAGGGGGCGAAAAATAGCACACAAAAATTCGATATTTTATTCTTTCGTCCCCGTGTTTAAATCATAGTAAAACATTAGTGGCTGCCTATAATTAGTTGGATTTTATGTTTTATCGCCTATTTTATATGTTAGTAATGCAAATACAAGTAAATATGCAAAATATCTAAATATCTGCGAGTGATAATGGTTATTCCATTACAAATGACCCAGGAAATATGCAACCTAATGCTGTGATAACGACAACCCCTGGAAATGTATGGAAGCACTAATTCAATTGCGGTGCAAAAATCGAATAATATCGGAAAAAATAAAAGGCGAGTCTTATTCATTCATATTAAGGTTCAGAAATCCTCAAAATAATTAAATTTGAATATTTCTAGGTAATAACGGCTTGCAATGCGTCTTTCCGCATGGGGGCGAAAATTAGTACATTCGGGGGACCAAAATAGGAGGGCGAAGATTAAATCATTTCTGAAGATTTTAAATGCCCAATTCCAATAATAAAGCGTAACCGATTAATAATAAAAATCATAAATTCTTGTAGAGAAAACGTTGATTGGCCATATTTGGTAACATAAATTTGAAAAATCCGAACTAAGCTAGCTAAACTCTCAAAGTTAATTGGAAATTAGGTTCTAGGGGGCGAAATATAATACATTTACCCTATGTGATATTTGCATTACTATATATAGTTTCCTTGTGTCTGACTGTAACGCTAGATCCAAGCAAACTGTTAAATAAAATTTTTTCTGAACTCCAACACACGTTGTGAAGGTAACAACGATTTCGGCAGTGGGTGGGTGGGCGAAATCGGCAATTTGATGGGAAGCCACACAATGCGATACTGATTTCAACAAGTCCTGCAGAGGAACAAAAGAATTTGATTTTAAAACAATATTTGAAGCAAACGTCAATCGTTTGAGATTGATGAAGCATTCTTAACGTGTGACTTGGCACGTGGTAATAAGGATAGCCTACGAGCCATAATTGATTATCAGAAGCTGCCAAAGTAGCGCATATACTCAATATAAAGTGCGAAAACGCATATCCCGTTGAGTATTTTTATTCCTACATTTACCTACTTCTTCTGGAGTTTCTTACGAGAATGGTAGCTAAAACCCTTTCCGAGTCAGGTGTGGTATGATATCTAAATCACACCGTAGTAATGTAACGTGTTTTCTTAAACAGTCATAAAACATTAGACAAGGACACATTCAAAGTTTGATGATAAAAAAACAACCAGAATTACCTAGAAATTAAATAATAAGAAAATTTATCCAATTTCCAGGTTTCGTATTCTACTAAGACGCTCCAAAAACTTCAGCCCGAATTAATCAAAATATGGTTTATGTGGAATTTGTTGTTCCAAGATTTTGACGTTAAGTTAATCTACGCACGCGACCTGAAATATCTCAATATAAAGTAACATAAATATTGAACTCCACAAATTCAGGTTCTTTAAAAATTTAGTAGAAGTAGCCTTAGACATTTTCCGTAAAATATTTCAAAAGTATTCTAATTTTTTCAAGGAACTGGGTTGCAAAAAAGCCGTCGAAATCTCCAATATCCAAAGATTTTGTATTGCATTGGTTCGATTACAAACAAATAGCAAATCTGAGAGTTTGTCCGATTGACTAAAACGAAAGATGTTTTTGTAGTATTTATGCAGTAGTATAAATTAATACGATAAAAACCTAGATTTGTGTTTTTTTTCGTTGTAGTTGTACACTTCGGAAAAGGTGATTGTAGCAATACATTGTATTGATTTTACAAGATCGCCAAAATTTCGCAAAAATGCAATTAAAAATAGGGTATTTGTACCTATATGAACCGTTGTTCGCGGAATTCATTCTTTTCATGTCTTTATATAGAATTTCAATACGTATGTCAGATTTTCTGCGGTAGCCCAACGTGTACAACATGGCCCGACTATGACAACATTTTAACAATTTTTGTCTTCACGTAAATGCCTATAACTTTTTTTATTTTTCAAGCAATCAGTTCAAAACTTTCCGGAAATATACCTTATTCTTAGACCTTTGCAACGATGTATTTAGATTTCCAAATTCCTTTTGAAACGAAAGTTATGGGCGAATTCCAAAACGTGGCCCAACCACGACGACACTCCCCTCTTTCCCTCGATCAGCACGTTCTTTACAATTGGAAAATTTTTGCCCTTTTATCTAAGCCCCGTTTGCTTCGTTTGTAGGTTACACGTGTTTTAATTACTGGAAGGTTGCCAATTTTAAAGTTGTTTCACTAATAAATTTTACGTGCTATAGAATTGTAAACCATATTACATTTTCAAAGGTTTTAGTATCGTGGCTAGCCACGACGGGTCAACCTAGTTTTGTAAGATTTTTGTTTATCCAACACTGTAGAAGATAAACGACGGAAAATCAATGCTTTGATTTATTTTGTAATTCTATAAAGTAAACTACTGATGGAACACCATTACAAAATCTCGCTATTGATTATTTTTATTATATTAACTGATAATTTATATATAGCTTTGAGAATGTGTTGTATTTTATTAAAATAATGGTTGACGATTTTTAAACTTTCTGTGTTCAAATCCACCCCTTTATTTTGTTTCCCGTTGCATTTTCTGACGAAGTTGCATTTATCACATATACACTGCAACTCTCGTGAGAATTGAAGGTTTTATTTCTCCTGCTTGCTCTGCATCTTATTGTTTATATCCGAAGACAGACTGAATTGTACATATGCACATAAGGTAAACCACGTGGTATTGTATAATATGCGCAGGTGCGTATTAGATCGTGTAATCAACAGAGGAGGATGTAGTTCTGATCCGTAATCCGAAAATTTTAGTGAACGATATTGCAGCGTAGAAGAAAGGACGTACGGTCCGTAGAGCACTAGTTAAAAGTTGCTTTTTGAAAAATGATATGTGTTTTATAAATAAAACATCATCGTTTAATAACACGTTTTACCAACTTACTACTTTGTAAGCAATCGGGTATGTAATCTAAGTGAATGTGGTTAAATGTGCAACAAAAATTGAAGTAATATCTTTACAATTAGTTGAAGATTTATTTTCGACAATACCATGCTATGCAAAAAATTGATGAAAATTTCACAATTTCTTAGCGGCATAAACCTTCTTAGTCAGAAAACAACTATTTTATTTATATTTAAATCTAAAACTATTTCTATTGCATATGAAAAATGACTGTGTTTTAATCATTCTATTTTGTGTTTTATTTTAAGGCAAGTGTAAGTGTACTACAATACTAATAAGGTAATCCGCCTATTTATTGGGCGTTTTTAGCGTTGTACGAGATTGACTTTCTCCAACGTATTAATAATTAGAACGATTTGTTATAAAAAATAAAACATCTTTTTAATATGAAGCTATTTTTGGTTCAATACATTTTTTGACAAAAAAAATCGGTCGTGAGGCCGTGAGTTATTTTTCTTAAAAGTTATTTTTATTTAAGGGTAGGCCTTTTGGCGGCCTCCGCTAGATATTCAATATCTTTTAACGACAATACATGTTTTCAATTTTTCTATTCCCAGATAACACAAAATCGAAGTGAACAATAAGTTGTTTTGCAGTCGTGCGTGTCTTCAGATACAATTCATGACTGTGAATTATAAAGTAGTATAGACGATTGCAATATTTGATTATATCTTAATCATATATTCAGGAGTATTTAGCTGCGTGTTATAAAAACTACGCAAAATAGAATTACAAATAATTGTCAAAATTTTCGCACATATATCGCCTCCACTTTGGTACATATATGTTCTTATATGGCGTGAAATATAACTTTTTCGTTCAGATATGATTTCGTATATCTTAGTTGCAATCGAGATATATAAACCAAATGGTTTACTAGGTTTCCTTTGACTTGACAACACTTGTTTTTGATTTCATCAGCTTCCGGTTTGCGCGAAAAACGTTATAAAATTTCAAACTTGCAAAAACCAGCAAAATTAATTATTTCCTGTTTATTTTGATATCTATATTAGGCTTATACAAATTTGGAAAAAAGTTTATGTCCTGGTCTCGAAATATTGTTCAAGGGGGGGGGCAAGAAAAAAATAATAACATCAAACCTTCAATAACTAAAAAACGGAGAAGAAACCTGTGTTTATTTTTCCAGATTAATAAAAGATCAGACTGTTTCGACTGCCGAGCAATGAAAGTGTTATTCCAATTTAATTCCACTTTCATACATTTCCATACTAATACTCCATTTTTAATGCAGAAGCAGATAAAGCTCAATAAAAAAGCAATATAACTTAACATGACTTGATTTGATATAATGGTCGGGGCCACCGTTGATCCCAATAATAATCACAACATGACAATAGTCAGAAAAGTTTCGAACAGTTCAGTGACATCCTTCCTGCATGCGTCCAATGCATGGTAAAAAATGTTATCTTTAAGTTTTTCGTCCATTACTTCCAAAATTAGGGTAGGTACTTGGACAATATGAAATAGAACGATCAATTTGGAACCCCGAAAGCACCGAAAGCTGATGTTCCGGAGTGTGTAATTTGTTGTATTTTTATTTGAATCTTATCTACTACCTATGACAGCAAAATATAATCCCACAGCAATTCGGAATATCTCCGACAAAAGTGGTAGCAAATTTCACTAATACATTGTTTAGTAGATTGATGCCTCAATCTAATTCGGTTCTTTTGAAGCAAGTTGAATTAAAATGGAACAAAATTTAAAGTAAATGGAGCCAAAAGTCTAATTCCAAGCACCCCAATTTTCGACGTCGGAACTTAAAGGTTAAGCACAATAGTCGCCTGTGACCTAAGCAAAGCAAAGCCTTGGGTTTATACCGTCGTTAGACATTACCCTTCTTTATCGACAGACTTCGCAGCCGGCTGTTAGAGTACAAGAAAATTACGGGGCCAGTGCTACGATCCTACTAACTATATCTAGCAAGCACCGCCTAGCCGAGATTCGAACATACGACGACTGGCTTGTTAGACCAGCATCGTACCTCGAAGATAACTGGGCGGTCCATCGCCTGTGACCGGTCGCCTGTGACCTGTAGCAGGAATCAGAAAGCTAAGATGGTGTAGGATAGTTGATCGAGACTAACGGGATAATTACTTCAACTTTGCACGAATTGGGTAATTTAGAGATGTAAACTCGTTGAATTGTAAAAATCTGCTTACCATTAAAGAATACAACATTATTGCAATTTATTTTTTTGCCCCTTCAAATTTCGTAAATTTTTGAAGGGGGGGGGGGGGTGACATAAACTTTTTTTCAAATTTGTATAAGCCTTATTTATAGATAACAAATATGTTTATTACTTAAGTGTGAATATGTTTTGCCTTTATTATTGGTGAAATACCGTCAAACGGGGTAACTTGCAACAGTTCTCAACTATGAGTGCAAGTAAAAACCTGTCTGTAGCACAATTGAGGACATTTAATTAATACAAAGTTATTAGGTCTAGAATAGAACAATTTCACATATTGAGAAAAAATATGCGATCAATATTGGCTGTTGTAGAAGTTTTTAACTAGATTGTTACTAGTAACCCCTTAAACGGGGTAACTTGCAACTTGTTTTGAAAATTGAACGAATTTAATGATTTGTACGAGTTTCTTTTAACTTGAATATGCAAATGATAATCCGACATGCGATTTTTAATGCTTTTGCCATGAATATACGCATAAATGTCCTATGTCACGCTGGTGAAAATAATTTATGAGCCCCGTAATGGAAATTACGAATGAAACTTTTTATATTATTCATGCAGTTGATATTCCGTGTCTGGATCCGATAGAACTGCCTTCTTTGAGGACCATTCACATATTACGTAATGCACTTAGGGGAGTGGGAGTTGTGTAACAACGCATTACACGTCGTAAATCCACTATGCAAAATCGCGTTACGAAGGGGAGCAGTGGAATCAAAAAGCATCGATATGTTGGTTACGTAATATATTATATATGAATGTTCATAACGTTACGAGTGATCGTAATTAGACACTATCATAGTGCTGGTCCATTTCTCTCAATGAGGAAATTTTGTTTTTAGCCTCTTCTAGGCCATTTTCAGTACATCCAGAGAAAAACTGGCATATTTCCGAGTTACCGAAAGTATCTTACGCTCTTGAGGTGTGCTTTAGTATTGTTTGATGCAAAATCAAACGATAATTTGCCTCGTGAAGTTAACTGAACACAGTTTTGTATACCTACCAGCTGTTGCAAGTTACCCCGTTTAACTACTTGTTTTACGAATAATGTGGTAACAAGCAGGATAAACAAAACTAGTCTTCATAAATCAATTATTTTGTTTCCTTATTATTCATTTTACTATCAAAAATGTATGTTAGGGTTCTTTTATTTAAAGTGCTTGTGGGCGACACAAACGTTTTACAGACGAAAAATTGACAATGAATTTGACACCAGGCTGTGTGATTTTTTAAAAATCACCAAAACAACCGAAAATCAACATAACAGTATCTAAGGCTTCTTTTAACTATTATCAACAAGATTCAGTGACTGATATAGATTAAAAATTGAAGTAACAGATCAAAAAATACAATAAATTGAATCGAAATAGCCTTGTTGCATGTTACCCCACTGTTGCAAGTTACCCCATTTGACGGTACTTAAATAGTTCCCTAAAAACATAGACCGCCTAAAGCCGGTTGTGGACAAGTAAGCTCGAAAAAAAGTCTTTTTTTTGTTTTCTTGCTAAATATTTGAAAATGAATTTCACAAATTTTTAGATTTGTGAACAAACCACAGCCTGAGATACGAAGAAGATTAAGAAGAAGAAAAATGTACAAAAAATACAATGTTTTTCTTGCTTTGCGATAGCTATGTCTCAGTGCCACCCACGTCTCTGTGTCTCACCGTCGCCAATAGGAATGTTTTCATAAAACAGTGAACTGGCGGAGTTAGCAAACAATTCGATTGTCATATTTTAATTAACTCTTATTACTCTGTGATGCCATGCAGTAATTTTAATTTAAACTAGAGGACCCGGCACGCGTTCCTACGCCATTCTAAAAAGGAGGTAGATGTATAATGCTGAAGATTTGCTTAATTGTAATCTTGCCACCAAGAGCTTTCTTTTTGACAAACAAAT
This sequence comes from Sabethes cyaneus, assembly GCF_943734655.1. NCBI lineage: Eukaryota > Metazoa > Arthropoda > Insecta > Diptera > Culicidae > Sabethes > Sabethes cyaneus. Next base: position 114,822,877 of record NC_071354.1, on the reverse strand, counting down.
GTCTAATCCCACGTAACAATTTGGGTTTTATTACTAACCCTTAAAATGGTAATGTTGGCAGAATCGCAATAAAATATCAGTATTATATTTTCTTACCTTTATTTAATTTAACTCATTATCAAGGCTTCACCGATTTATTATTAACAATTTTGTTCCAAATTTATTCTATATTTTATTATGGACGACAACACTCGCGGCCTGCGGCCGTCTCGCCCTGAGTCATCTAGTGTTACTATAGGTAGTTTTTAGTGGTATCGTTATTGACTAATGTTTTATGGAAGAAATCGCAAATCGCAAATTTCTTCTTTGTTATCTGTGGTTTTTTCGTCCAAATGCATTCTAGATGAAAAGTTTTCGGATTTTGATTTTACATAGTTGAAAAACTATGTAACCGCTGGCTCGAACGGTTATCGACTATCGTTGCTAAGCGCAAACCGAATAGCTATATGTCTATCAATCTGTGCGGTCACAACACATACAGTCAACAAAAATATATTCGCGCTGGATAAATGTGCGAATGAATGATAGAATCAGGCAAGCGTCATAACAAAACCTTGATATAAGACCACAGAGTATAGACGGCTTAGTGGTGTAATTGGTTAAACAACACGCTCAACTAGAGATTGGGAGCTGTGAGTTCGACTCTCACCTTCGCTAAGTCTATATTTTTGGCCTAATATCAAGAATTTTCAGTTTGCCTGAATCTTCATTTCTCGCATTAAGCATTTATTCTTCCCAACAGAAAAGTAAAAAGCCGACTGCTATACGTCGTTGAAAAGAGAAAAAAAAAAAAATAGTTGAAAAAGTTTTGTGGTTTTGATTTTATCTCACGCTCGGTTTTTTGTGTATACTCTTCAAAGGCAACATTTGAGCCGCTCCGAATTATAGTGGTCTATTGACCATTTAGTTAATTTTGCAGGAGACGCAATTGTTTAAAAAACTCTATAATAAATTCTATACAATTATTTTCTCCAAACCAAGTGTTCTAATGTGTAGTGTATAAAGTGATTCAACATGAGAATACATAAAAATCCCAACTTTTGTTAAAATATACGATTTATTCACACCAATGTACATAGACCACTATGATTTCATATATATTTTCACCGTAATCCCCAAAACGTTCCGGAACATAGTGGTCTATATCCATGGGATTTGTAAATGGCTGTATCTTGCGCTGCTGACCGGCTAGCAAGTAGCGGTCTTCGGGAAAGTTTTTCAAATGACTGCCAGCTTCAAGGTGGTATGGAAAATAGCGCAGAATTGTCTCACTACGTGGCGCCAGTGTATATGTAATATTCATATGCAGGCTGTATCTTGCGCTGCTGATTATCTAGAAAGCTGCGGTCTTCGGGAAGGTTATTCCAATGACTACCAGCTTTAAGATGATATCAATATCAGTACAGAATTGTCTCACTACTACAAGGCTATGAGAAATAGTTAACTTCAACACTCAATTTTTTTCTCTAGCTACGTTAACTGCCTGTAAAAAATCCTTCTACCATTTATTAATGATACTTCTAAGAAGGCCAAAAAAATCCCACCAACTCACTTAATCTATTGGTTTCAGTCACGTGAACACATTCCCACTTACTTTCTAAACATTTTGCACGATTCATGAAAAATTGTATAATCAAAGAAAATTCGATACCAACTTTTAAAAAGGGCCAATCTGCAAGATGTAAACAAACCGAGTGAGGGTTATTTTCTGCTGGACTAGCATGGGATAAAAACCCTCACTCGGTTTGTTTACACTTTGCAGATTGGCCCTTTTGAAAAGTTAATGCCGAATTGTGGCATTTTTTCACTAATTCTTTTAAATCGAAACTTGCAATAACTTAATAGGCAATTATGTCACATAAATAAATAAATAAATAAATAAATGGTAAATAGTAAAATATTAACTAATTTCTTAACTAGTTAAATAGCAACTGTAACCTAAACACCCTTTCCAAAGAAAGCAACTTCTTATAGTTATTACTAAGACACTAGCGCCGCCCATTGTGTAGATTCTTAACTATTATCCATATCATTTTGAAGGTAAGAGTAATTTTATAATTTAAGTCATAAAAATCCTTTTGTTATAATTTTTCCACTGATAATAATGATGACTATTTAAAAAAAAATCTTCACCCGGTTAATCGAGTCTAAAGTCCGGATAATCTTGTACGACGAGGTAGGTGAGGTACCCTCTCAGTTGGCCTTGAGGTACGATGCTGATCTAATAAGCTAGTCGTCGTATATTCGAATCTCGGCTGCAAGGCGCTGTTACAGTCAATAATCAATAGTCGCAGCAACTTGCCCTGCAATTGTTTTGTACTCTAACAGCTGGCTGCGAAGTTTGTCGTAAAAATTAGAAGGTCAAGTTTCGATAACGGAATGAAAATCAGAAAAAAAATTAAAATAGAAAATAATATTGAATAAATTGAAAATGGGTCATTCCATGTCAAGCGACCAAGAAAAAGTAAAACGCGTAATGGACCTTCTTGGATTTTTACCAAATTCGGTCAGCATTCTAAGTTCGATGCCCCTTTTTATACGCAAAAGCCGTCCCAAGTACCAATGTTAGTTTTATTGCACTCTTATTGCGGGTTATAAGACCAAAATTGGTCATATAAACCATCATAAGAGTGATATAAAACCCAAATTGTTACTTGGGCTGTTTTCATCAAATCCACTTATTTTCTTTTGCCTGTATCTGCGAAAACATTAAGTCTAGAAAGGCACTATTTTCTCATTTTCAAAGAAAATGGCCCAATGAATTTACAAAAATAGTATTTTTTAGTATCAATTCTGCCAAATATTTTTCGATTCGATTTAAAAACTACATTTCTATTCTTCTCCCAATGAATACAATTTGATCTCAAAAATTCCAACTCCATCGTATTTCCCAGATTTTTTGACAGTGTTACCAAATACCAAAATTTAAACTAAAAAGCTGGCAACACTGCTCAGGAAAATGTTACTACATACTGTATACATGCTTTCACAACAGGGCATAGAGACTCACTGCTTCATGAAAAAAATATTTTGCTTTTGGTTTTACATTAGAAATTGGAGGCCGCTTGCTTCAAAACGTTGTCTCTGGATCGGCAAGGAATACTTCGTGACAATAAGTGATTCTAATGTAAAAAAATCTGTGGAATACGATGGAGTGTTGTGGCTTTCGGGTTGATGTTTCTCGGTGAAAATTCAAATTTATAACTTTTTTAAACTACGTTTCGGCTTACTGTTTTTACTCAGCCATCATCAGATTAAACAATATTTATAGTCAATTAGGAAGAGAACCGCACACGACGCGAACAGCGTCGTCATAGAAGAAACAGCGGACAACAAAAGTTTAGTGTTTCCTAATTGACTATAAATATTGTTTAATCTGATGATGGCTGAGTAAAAACAGTAAGCCGAAACGTAGTTTAAAAAAGTTATAAATTTGAATTTTCACCGAGAAACATCAACCCGAAAACCACAACATAAATATACGGTGATAAAAAAAAAAAATTTAAAACAAATACGATGGAGTCGAAACTTTTGAGATTAAAATGTATTAATTGAGAGAAAAATAGAACTTTAGTTTTCAAACCGAATTAAAAAATATTTGGCAGCACTGGTGCAAAAAAATACTACTTTTTTCGAATTCCTTGGACGATTTTCTTTGAAAATGTGAAAATAGTTTCTTTCTAGACTTAATATTTCCGGAGATATAAGCAAAAGAAAATTAGCGGATTTGACAAAAACAAGGCTTTTGCTGATAAGGGGAGGAGGGCGGGGTCTCCCATAGAGGGAGGGGGAGTCCAATTGGCACCATAAAAACGGTAATCGACTTACGCTTATTAACTACTTTCACCTAATGCCCAAATTATGGGAGTTTTACCTCAATCTCTGTCACAAGTAAGTCCCATGCACATAGACCACTATAATGCGGAACAGAATGGTCATTCTGTTCCGGACCAAAAATTCATCATGAAGAAAAGCAGGTTGGAAACCTACTATTTTGTAATTTTTAGTGTTTATATAGTACATCTATCGATAAAGATGCGATTTATGCAAAAATCTCATTTTTGACAAAAATGGTCAATAGACCACTATAATTCGGAACGGCTCATTTATTGGTTGGTTTAGTTGATCACAGAGATCAAGAAAATTCACAAAGTTATTGTTATTGTTATAGTTTTTGTATGCTTTATGTGCCTGCTTGCGATTTTTTATTTGACTGTTGTACCATATAGGATGCTTTGAATGAGCCTGACGTCTTCTTTGTTTCATAGGCACTTCGTCTTTTTATATTTCAAATATGAGCTCATAGAAGGCTTTGACAGACGTTTCTACATTATATTCATTTCGAAATACATGTCGCCAATTAATATTGTGAAGCCTTTGCTTTATGTTCTCATAATTTGCGAAATGAAAATCCGATATTTCTTCATATTCGCACTCGTAGAGTCGTAGATTTTCATGTATAAATAACGAATATTCGATGGCGGTATGGAATACCTCGTTTTTCCATAATGGAGTTTGCGACTCAGTTACGCAGAAGTCTTCGCCTATGTTAGTAAACAATAAGTCTAAGTAGCAATCTTGCCTATTCTTTATGTGATTAATCTGATAAAGACTCAAGTTGGCAGATATGTCAAATATTAATTGCAAGGTTTCGTTTTCACCAATGACTGGGAGAAGAATGCTCTCGTTATCAATGTCTGTAATGAAGTCAAGGATGCGTTGATTGGAATCTCCGTATATGTGAAGCTTTATTTCAGGAGAGAGCTAAGATAAGACATTTTCCGCGACTTCAAAAAACTTTGCATAGTTTTCTTTAAGTGCATTGTTTGGAGGAAAATAGACAGACGCAAAGACATGTGTCTCACCCTCACATCTTCGTGCTTTCGCCCATACATGTTCAAATTCGGTAAATGATGGAGTGATTAGGATGTCTGAGCTCTGATAGAAAAGCAATTAATACACCACCACCTGATTTCATTTCAAACGATTGATAGTTACGATCATTGCTATAAAAATTATATCTATTTTCGAAAACTTTCTCGCTATGTACACTATCATGCCAACTAGTTTCGACTAATCTCAAGATTTTAGTCTTGACCTTGGAATGAGGTCATACATATATTTAATATTTTTTTTGAAACGATGGTTCTACAATTGATGAAGGGACGGTAGGGGAAAAAAATGAAAATTTTTTGGTGAAGGAGGGGGAAGAGCGGAAAGGAAGGGGGGGGGGGGGTATTGGTAGCTATGCTTGACAAGTAGTCATTTTGACTCCTACCTTTTGTCCAATACTGGAAGGTGCATGAGTCGAACCAAGCTGTAATCTGAGATTATAACCGGATTCGAACCCACAACACCCTCCAGGGCATGTGGTTCGCTGGTACTTGTACCTTTGAACCATAGAGGCGCTGGACAAAAGGAGACCGCAAAATCCACTTCTCAAGGATAGCTACGCGTGTTAGTTGTGTTATCGACACATATTGTGCCGCTTCCTGCATCAATTGCAGATTACCACCGAGCGAGAAGTTTTAATCTAACTACTATTTACTTTCAGGACGACGACACTGTGCCAGCCCTTACGACTTGCAAGGTACTGCACGTGACGCTGTTCGTCCGTCAGCGTATGTTAGCCGCGTTTCTCGGCGCGGGTTTTCGAGGGAAGGCCCCGTTCCTAGTTAATAGACTAATCTCAAGATTTTAGTCTTGACCTTGGAATGAGGTCATACATATATTTAATATTTTTTTTGAAACGATGGTTCTACAATTGATGAAGGGACGGTAGGGGAAAGAAATGAAAATTTTTTGGTGAAGGAGGGGGAAGAGCGGAAAGGAAAGGGGGGGGGGGTATTGGTAGCTATGCTTGACAAGTAGTCATTTTGACTCCTACCTTTTGTCCAATACTGGAAGGTGCATGAGTCGAACCAAGCTGTAATCTGAGATTATAACCGGATTCGAACCCACAACACCCTCCAGGGCATGTGGTTCGCTGGTACTTGTACCTTTGAACCATAGAGGCGCTGGACAAAAGGAGACCGCAAAATCCACTTCTCAAGGATAGCTACGCGTGTTAGTTGTGTTATCGACACATATTGTGCCGCTTCCTGCATCAATTGCAGATTACCACCATCATCAATTGTAGAACCATCGTTTCAAAAAAAATATTAAATATATGTATGACCTCATTCCAAGGTCAAGACTAAAATCTTGAGATTAGTCTATTAACTAGGAACGGGGCCTTCCCTCGAAAACCCGCGCCGAGAAACGCGGCTAACATACGCTGACGGACGAACAGCGTCACGTGCAGTACCTTGCAAGTCGTAAGGGCTGGCACAGTGTCGTCGTCCTGAAAGTAAATAGTAGTTAGATTAAAACTTCTCGCTCGGTGGTAATCTGCAATTGATGCAGGAAGCGGCACAATATGTGTCGATAACACAACTAACACGCGTAGCTATCCTTGAGAAGTGGATTTTGCGGTCTCCTTTTGTCCAGCGCCTCTATGGTTCAAAGGTACAAGTACCAGCGAACCACATGCCCTGGAGGGTGTTGTGGGTTCGAATCCGGTTATAATCTCAGATTACAGCTTGGTTCGACTCATGCACCTTCCAGTATTGGACAAAAGGTAGGAGTCAAAATGACTACTTGTCAAGCATAGCTACCAATACCCCCCCCCCTTCCTTTCCGCTCTTCCCCCTCCTTCACCAAAAAATTTTCATTTCTTTCCCCTACCGTCCCTTCATCAATTGTAGAACCATCGTTTCAAAAAAAATATTAAATATATGTATGACCTCATTCCAAGGTCAAGACTAAAATCTTGAGATTAGTCTATTAACTAGGAACGGGGCCTTCCCTCGAAAACCCGCGCCGAGAAACGCGGCTAACATACGCTGACGGACGAACAGCGTCACGTGCAGTACCTTGCAAGTCGTAAGGGCTGGCGCAGTGTCGTCGTCCTGAAAGTAAATAGTAGTTAGATTAAAACTTCTCGCTCGGTGGTAATCTGCAATTGATGCAGGAAGCGGCACAATATGTGTCGATAACACAACTAACACGCGTAGCTATCCTTGAGAAGTGGATTTTGCGGTCTCCTTTTGTCCAGCGCCTCTATGGTTCAAAGGTACAAGTACCAGCGAACCACATGCCCTGGAGGGTGTTGTGGGTTCGAATCCGGTTATAATCTCAGATTACAGCTTGGTTCGACTCATGCACCTTCCAGTATTGGACAAAAGGTAGGAGTCAAAATGACTACTTGTCAAGCATAGCTACCAATACCCCCCCCCCCCCTTCCTTTCCGCTCTTCCCCCTCCTTCACCAAAAAATTTTCATTTCTTTCCCCTACCGTCCCTTCATCAATTGTAGAACCATCGTTTCAAAAAAAATATTAAATATATGTATGACCTCATTCCAAGGTCAAGACTAAAATCTTGAGATTAGTCTATTAACTAGGAACGGGGCCTTCCCTCGAAAACCCGCGCCGAGAAACGCGGCTAACATACGCTGACGGACGAACAGCGTCACGTGCAGTACCTTGCAAGTCGTAAGGGCTGGCACAGTGTCGTCGTCCTGAAAGTAAATAGTAGTTAGATTAAAACTTCTCGCTCGGTGGTAATCTGCAATTGATGCAGGAAGCGGCACAATATGTGTCGATAACACAACTAACACGCGTAGCTATCCTTGAGAAGTGGATTTTGCGGTCTCCTTTTGTCCAGCGCCTCTATGGTTCAAAGGTACAAGTACCAGCGAACCACATGCCCTGGAGGGTGTTGTGGGTTCGAATCCGGTTATAATCTCAGATTACAGCTTGGTTCGACTCATGCACCTTCCAGTATTGGACAAAAGGTAGGAGTCAAAATGACTACTTGTCAAGCATAGCTACCAATACCCCCCCCCCCCTTCCTTTCCGCTCTTCCCCCTCCTTCACCAAAAAATTTTCATTTCTTTCCCCTACCGTCCCTTCATCAATTGTAGAACCATCGTTTCAAAAAAAATATTAAATATATGTACGACCTCATTCCAAGGTCAAGACTAAAATCTTGAGATTAGTCTATTAACTAGGAACGGGGCCTTCCCTCGAAAACCCGCGCCGAGAAACGCGGCTAACATACGCTGACGGACGAACAGCGTCACGTGCAGTACCTTGCAAGTCGTAAGGGCTGGCACAGTGTCGTCGTCCTGAAAGTAAATAGTAGTTAGATTAAAACTTCTCGCTCGGTGGTAATCTGCAATTGATGCAGGAAGCGGCACAATATGTGTCGATAACACAACTAACACGCGTAGCTATCCTTGAGAAGTGGATTTTGCGGTCTCCTTTTGTCCAGCGCCTCTATGGTTCAAAGGTACAAGTACCAGCGAACCACATGCCCTGGAGGGTGTTGTGGGTTCGAATCCGGTTATAATCTCAGATTACAGCTTGGTTCGACTCATGCACCTTCCAGTATTGGACAAAAGGTAGGAGTCAAAATGACTACTTGTCAAGCATAGCTACCAATACCCCCCCCCCTTCCTTTCCGCTCTTCCCCCTCCTTCACCAAAAAATTTTCATTTCTTTCCCCTACCGTCCCTTCATCAATTGTAGAACCATCGTTTCAAAAAAAATATTAACTAGTTTCGGTTACAAGCAGGGATACCAGATTTGCAGATTTGTCTGCAAATTGCAGATTTTTGGAACGGTCTTGCAGATCATTATAAATTTGCAGATATTTGTAGTTTTTATGACTTTTATTGTTTTGTTGCAGATTTTTGTTCGAAGCTCTTTAAACTTTCATAGACTTCCTAAAAAAGTGTGCAGATTTTCGCAGATTATTTTCAAACCAGAAAATTCGAGTAGCCGGAAGACTGCTCGATTTTTCCGGTTTTCGAGCAGTTGCAGACATTTTTTTAGAAAATATGGCATCTCTGGTTACAAGAATCATTGAAAAGGAGTAACATAAGATATTCTTTTGAATTTCATTAATTTTGTGAGCACTTCGCATGCGGTTTAGATTTTGACAGTATGCCGAAACTTTGGATACCATAGAATAATTAGGCGAAGAAACGATAAAAAAGAAGAAAAACAAAAAGTTAATTATATCCTTTAATTCTACTACTGTGTAGTAGAGTGCACAGTAGTAGAATTAAAGAATATAAAGAACTTTTTGTTTTTCTCAAGTTATTTATATCCTTTAATTCTACTACTGTGCACTCTACTACACAGTAGTAGAATTAAGGATATAAATAACTTGTTGCTTTTCTTCTTTGTTATCGTTTCAGGTATTCTACTAAAATGCTCAAATAAACATTAGTTAATTAGGCGAAGAAGTTGATGGGATTTAAATGATCAAATTATTTGATATATTTTCCAAGCAATGTTTGGAATGAGTATTAGTAGCAGTATGGTTATTAAACATATTTACCAAGCTATGAGTGGAGGTTCCAAGATGACTTGTTTCATCAAAAACACGAGTGTTGCGATAAGCAAGCCATACAAGGTGTATTGCATATTGCACAAGAAGATAATTTAAAAAGACTCTTCCTAATAACATTGTTGGCGCTTGCCCTACGTTGTGTATGGATGGTACAGGGAAACGACTGCCGGCAAATGTCTTCTGGTTTTAACAAATAGCACTCAAGTCACAGTATTCAGCACTATAGTATATCGATTTAGTGCAAGTCTAAATAGTTAACAACGGCGAACTGAATGCAGTGGCAGTTACCGGTGTAGGCACGCCACAATTGCACTAACTGACTACATTTCTACTACTCTAGCCACGAAACAGTGGTGGCAACAGAGACAAGTAGCAACTGGGCTACTGCATGTACTGAACAATACTGACTACTGACCAGCATCTGAGCTGGCTTATATAGCATTTAGTAACAATAGCGTGAGGCGCAACAAAAGCTTATTCTTCTAATGGAAGCGGGAAACATAGTGTGGCTTCCTATAGGCACTGACGAGTGGCAACAGTGATACCGACCGCAGTACGGGCGGCGTGTCCAAACAAATATGTTAGCTGATTTCAAGGCATATGTTTTCAGAATAGTTGGAGTAATCAAGCTTCGTTCAGTCTATGTCCTCAGCTAAATATTTCGATGTTGACTGCTCCTGCGAACGCTTCGGTCAATTGATCGATGTTACCGATGGTACAGTTATGAAATTTCCAATATTTGATGCTTCCAATGTCATTTTCGTACTTCCGACAACACAGTGTTCGTTCTTTGTTGAACGAGATAGAACCCTCTATTCTATGAACTGAACACATTGACAACAAAATAAGCAAACACGAAATACAACATTCAATATTGGTTCTTTGGAATATCTCATCGTTATCAATTTCTAAATGGCATTATCCGTTTATCCGTGAGATTTTACAGACCCTTAGTACACGATGAGGACCCTCAAGAGGCCGCAGGCATCAGATTTTATAGATTTTGTCTCTCAGTTGTATTGTTGAATTCAAGTCACAGAAAACTCAATGCTTTCTGCAATCTGAGTTCCCATTGGCACAAACAACTGAATCTTTCTGACTGAAATACGATTTTTTTCATTTTATATTCTTCATGCAAAATTATTCTAGCAAGGAAATTTAGAGCTCATACATGTGTTCATAATTGACGAGTACCGATAATAACAGTGTACCTCTTCTGAAAAAATAGAGCGGTAGTAGAGGAGTAAACGCTGTATTTCAGTGCACCTATTTTGCTTATTTAACTGTGATACCTCAGCGAAGCGAAATTCGAAAATGTTATGTATGGGCCATTTATAGAGTCAATTATCTTCAATACCTATATAATGGAAAAAATGGATTTCTGTCTGTCTGTCCACATGTTCCTTATAGAATCGAAAACTACTGAACCGATTGGCGTGAAAAGTTGCATGTAGGGGTTTTTGGGGCCAGGAAAGGTTCTTATGATGGTTAGAGACCCCTCCCCCCACTAAGAGAGGGGGCTCTCATACAAATTTATACCTATAAAAATGAATTTCTGTCTGCCCGCATGTTCCTTATAGAATCGAAAACTACTGAACCGATCGGCGTGAAAATTTGCATGTAGGGGTTTTTGGGGCCAAGGAAGGTTCTAATGATGGTAAGAGACCCCTCCCCCCACTAAGAGGGGTGGCTCCCATACAAATCTTATATATAAAAATGAATTTCTGTCTGTCTGTCGGGATGTTCCTTATAGAATCAAAACCTACTGTACCAATCGGCGTGAAAATTTGCATGTAGAGGTTTTTGGGGTCAGGAAAGGCTTTAGTGATGGTTAGAGACCCCTCCCCTCACTTCAAGAGGGAGGGCTCCCATACAAATGAAACACAAATTTCCTCATAATTCGAGAACTAATCAAGCAAATAGAACCAAATTTGGCATGTGAAGATTTTCGAGAGCAACAATATTTTTTTTGGTGAATTAGGACCCCTCCCCACTTTAAGAGGGGGGGCTCCTGTACAAATGAAAAACAAATTTCCTCATAACTCGAGAACTAATCAAGCAAATGGAACCAAATTTGGCATGTGGGTGTTTCTGGTGACACAATTTTTTTCTATAATGAATTAGGACCCCTTCCCACTTTAGGAGAGGGGGCTCCTATACAAATGAAATACAAATTTCCTCATTACTCGAGAACTAATCAAGCAAATGGAACAAAATTTGGCATGTGAAAGTTTTCGAGGGCAAGAATATTTTCTATAGTGAATTAGGACCCCTCCCCACTTTAAGAGAGGGGGCTCCTATTCAAACGAAATACAAATTTCCTCATAACTAGAGAACTAATCAAGCAAATGGAACCAAATTTGGCATGTGGGTGTTTTTGGAGGCAAGAAGTTTTTCTATGATGAATTAGGACCCCTCCCCACTTTAAGAATGGGGGCTCCTATACAAATGAAATACAAATTTCCTCATAACTCGAGAACTAATCAAGCAAATAGAACCAAATTTGGCTTGCAGAGGTTTTTGGAGGCAAAAATATTTTCTATGGTGAATTAGGACCCCTCCCCACTTTAAGAGGGGGGGCTTCTACACAAATGAAATACAAATTTCCTCATAATTCGAGAACTAATCAAGCAAATGGAACCAAATTTGGCATGTGGGAGATTTTGGAGTCTGGAATTTATTTTAAGATAGTTAGAGACCTCTCACCCCTGTGGTAGGGGGATATGGACTCTCATACAAATAAAACAGAAATTTTTGCGAAACTCAAAAACTAATCGAGCTCGAGAAGTTCGAGACTCTTCCATAAAACATTAGTCAATAACAAGACCACAAAATCTATCTATAGTAACTCTAGATCATTCAGGACGAAAGGGCCGCGAGTGTTGCCGGCGACCCGCCGTCGGAAGCGCCGCCTACTGGGGGATGCAACTCCCCGCAGAAATCACTACTGTCTAGGTTTATTTGTTTTCCTAGGTCTACATGGCTTTTCTGGAACGAGCGTCAGCGAGTAAGGAGAGGATCGCGAAATGGTACTTTCCACAAAAAAGTTTTCCGTGAAATGGTACATTCCGCTTAAGGTTTTTCGCAAAATGATATTCGGCGAAATGTTGGACAATCATGGCGAATATTACTATCCGCTTTCTGGCTATGCAAAGAGGGGACAGGGGAGTTGTTTTCTACTTTACTGTGAGGAAAAATTGCAAATTTGTATATTAAACCACCCATTCCTTTTAACTAATAAGCATTAACATAAACAGCAAATCAGCATATCTGGCATTTTATACAGCACGTTGTTGTATATTAGCTTTTTGACTGCATAGGTGTTGTAAATTGGCATCCAAAATTGTATTCAAATTCTTCTTGTCGGTAATTAGCTGTAAATTAGCATTGTCAGCACTATAAGAAGGATATTAGTAAAGTAGCTGTATATTTTGCCAAAATAGCATACATGCGTATAAAATGCCAGATATGCTGATTTGCTGCTTATTAATGCTTATTGGTTACCTGGGATGGGTAGTTTAATTTGCAATTTTTTCCCACAGTAAAGTATAAAACAACTCCTCTCATTGTTTAGCCAGAAAGCGGATAGCAATATTCGCCGTGATTATACAACATTTCGCCGAATACCGTTTCGCGAAAAACCTTAAGCGGAATGTACCATTTCACGGAAAACTTTTTCGTGGAAAATACCATTTCACAGGGGTGATCTTCTCCTTACTCGCTGTCGCTCGCACGGACCCACGTGGTGTGTCGTCTTTTAATTTATACCATATCGTATCAGTGCGCTATCAAAGTTTGATGATCCACCTAAACTACTGTCAGCATTTATATCAATCAGGTGATGCATTTCGTTTATTTTCTGTTTATTTGTTTATCCTTTCTGTTCCTTTAACGTACTTGTTCAATTTATCACTCGGCTCAGGGACCTTTCCTAAATGCTGGAAGCAATCCTTTGTCTTTCCAGTACACAAAAAAAGGAAATAAGGTAAGTTGCTGCAGCTACCGTGGAATCGCGTCTCTGAACTCCGTTTACCAATTGTTTGAAAAGATTACACTCGACTTTTTTACTCACTATTGCCGTAATTGTATAGCGGAGGAACAACATAGGTTTATTTCTAAGCGCTCTACAAACATTAATCTTATGGTGTATTGATCTGCAATCATCCGCGCGCTGCAACAACGTCTCCAAGTTGACGCTATATATACAGATTTTTCTGCTGCATTTGATAAACAAACTAAACCACCAAATTGCAATTGCTAAGCTTGAACGTTTTGGATTTTCCGGCCCTATACTGAATTGGATACACTCGTACTTGAATGACCGCAAGATGGCAGTAAAAATCGGTGACTCTCAATCGATATTTTTTGCCGCAACTTCTGGAGTTCCGCAAGGAGGTTATTTAGGTCCCTTAATATTCCTATTATACCTGAATGATATCCACCTACCCATTGAATGCCAGAAATTATCTTATGCCGATGACTTTAAATTGTTTCATATTATACAAAACGTAGACGACCAAATCTTTCTTCAAAAGCAACTGGATAGCTTTTACTCATGGTGCGTTGCCAACCGAATGGTTTTGAATGCTTCAAAATGCTCTGTCATCTCATTTTCTCGAAAACACTCTCTATTATCATACGATTATAAAGTGTCTGGTCAAATATTGAATAGAGTAACTGTAGTCAAAGATTTAGGCATCTTATTGGATACTAAGGTTATCTTCAATCTATTATTTGGGCACCATATTACCAAAATGGCATTCAGAAAATTGAAGCAATTCAACACAAATTCTTGCGGTTTGCCCTTCGCTTCCTTCCATGGAATGATCCCAATAATTTAGCTTCTAATGAAAGTAGATGTCAGCTAGCTGGACTTGACCTACTAAGCGTTCGTCGCGATGTTGCTAAGGCTACCTATGTTGCCGATCTAATTCTCTCGGATATTGACTGCCCCGATTTACTTAACCGTCTCAATTTCAATGTGAGGCCTCGAAATTTACGTCGTAATAATCTCCTGTTCATCCCTGGCTCTCGTACAAACTACGGCCACAATGAACCGTTAGTAAGTGTACGTCGCGTGTTTAACCTCTGTAATGAAGAATTCGATTTAAATGTCTCTCGTGCTACGTTAAAGAAGAAATTTCGTCTTGTTATATCTGCCGCATAAGTATTTAATCAGAGTATATAAATTAGGTGTAGGGTGACGGATCCATATTTCGCCACTTTTATCCAAAAAATTTACATGAAACGAAATAGAACAAGGTTCTATAAGTTCAGATATTTGATAACATGAAAATATTATACTTCGGACATTTCTTTTACTGATTCAATCATCATATTCATACTAAATTGTACATTTTTCTCATTATATTGATTATTTAAATGTGTATTCTGAGCCCAAATTTCGCCACCCAGTTGGCAGTCGCCAGCCTCTGGACCCAAATCTCGCCACTTTAGAAAAACCCGATTCAAATAGATTGATAGATACTGATGCTGAAAATTCCCTTTATAGGAACCGGTTCCGGATTCATAATTTCCCCCCGCATCCGGATGGTACGCACCATGGCTCGTAACTGCGGCAAAGTAACTGATATGTCCACAGTCGATGATATATTTACAAAAATCAACAGATTTTAAAAATATAAATATTTGGCAACTTTATCTAAAAAAGCCATGTCACAGTCCCCCAAGGAACTCCGGAATAATTCCGGGGCCAAAAGACATATAGCGATTATCTATAGATATTATGAAAATAGAAAAGATTTTCGGAAAATCCCCCAAATTTGGTGAAAAAATATTGAAAGATATAAAAGTTTTTAAAAGTAACATTTTAGTGAATTTTGTGATGCTAAAAATGATGTAGATCCTAAGGGGTTAAGACAATTCATAAATTAAAAAATATTAAAAAAATTGAATCAAAGCACCTTGAATCTACTTAGGTATAACTTTCTCCTAATATTTTCTGTCAAATTTTCAAATTGTATTAGGGAGAAGTCCTGTATGGCCGGAAAGGCCTCTATACCCGGACACTAGCGATTTCTCAAAAACAAGAATAGGACAATAGTACCGTTTAAGTACTATTGTTCCATTCTTTTCAAATATTTTTATCATTTTTTTTTTGTTTTTGAGAAATTACCAGTGTCCGGCCACAAAGGACTTCCCCCAAATTATCCTTCGCAAAAATGCTAACTAAATGGTAATATTAATTTGTTTTTATTTTATATATTGCGGGTAGCATAAAATATGTCAAGTGATTCTGGTTAAGAATGGCATACGCACAAAATTACATCTTCTTCTTTTTGTTATTTCCAATTAAACTACAAATTTCGGGGATTGGCAAACTCTGTAAAATCTCGAATAGCACTTCCTTTTTTAATCACACAAAATCTCCATTAAATTTTCTGTTTCAAACTTCGTCGACTTTAATTACACTTTATTCAGGCACGATTTTCCCTATGAAACACTTCGTTTAATTTTAAAAACGTGTTTTGTATTCCCGAAGATTCCATAACAATAATTCACTTGTCTTCCTTTTAGCATTGAATAGCAAGGAATTTCGTGGAGTCGATGGCACTGAAATCCAACTGATGAAGTAATAAAACTCTTAATCCACTTTTAAAACTTTGTACCGTTAAGGAAACTATAATATTCAAGATAAATTAGGCCATTGCAAATTATTTTAGAAGTATTAAACAAAACTTCAAAAATGTCACTCTAAGTTTCAAATGCGTCAAAACCAACAGATTACTATTCACGAAACTCAAAGATTCCTCACCGCATCTTGCAATGAGAAACGTAATTTACCGTATTCCATGCGCTGATTGTGATAGTGCTTATATTGGTATGACCACACAGCAGCTGAAAAATCGGATCGCCGGCCACCGCTCTCTCATCAAACGCTATGAAGAGTATAAAACCTCAGACACGGAGCGCACGGACAGAGACGAGGAATACAAAAAGACTGCGCTAATGAAACATGCGATCGAGGAACAACACAAGTTTGATTTAACCAGCACAAAAATATTAAGCTCCGACGACAGAATTCAAGCGCTACAAGTGCTTGAAATGTGCCATATTGCTTGTGACAGAACCGCAATCAACTACAGAACAGACACAAACAACCTGAGCATAGCTTATTCTGGTATGTTGCGGTCTCTCACACAATGATACACACTCTCAAATCAGGTTGAAATAGTACTCTCCATTTTGACGCTCCCTGAAAGTCATAACCGTACTGTGTTGTGTACAGGAATGACTGTGTAAGTTTTTGCTCGCCGATATTCAAATTTGAATTTTCAAAAGTTAGACCAACCTAGTAGTTTGCAATAAATTGTACTGTTTTTTATAGTGTAGTTCGACCACCAGCAGAAAAAACCCACCCCAACAAACTTGACAAGAATTAGTTTAATATGTTTGTAAGTTTTGTGTGTAAAAAATTGACTTTGTAACTCAATGTAAATGTAAACTGTTTTTTCGTAGTTGCCCTGATGATGAGGAAATAAAGTCCTTGAAACGTTGGCCTAGACAGCAAATAAACTAGTTTACTAGTAACCCGATGACCAAAACGCCATCACTAAAACCAAAATTAGTATCGTTGGTCAAACAAATATCTCTATTATTTTTAAAGTTTTTGTCCTCCACCCTTCAAAATTGGCTCTAAAAATCGGTGGGCAAAAATTATTTTATTGAACTTGAGTAAATTTTTTTGTATAAAATCAATTAGGCAATTACAAATATTTTATAAAGTTTTTGTCCTTCCGGTGTTCGGTCGCTGAAAGGGGGGGGGGGGGCGAAAAAAAACAAAGTGAATTTTTTAATCGAGCAAAAAAAACATGGATTTTAAGAATTTTTATTTAAGGTTTAAACGTGAAAACCGAATCTATTCTTGCTTATAATATATACGTTATTACCCAGTAAACCAGAGATCGTATATTGATGTTGATATTAAATAGTATATATATGGATATTGTATCAAACTCGTACAAATGTTTACATGTTGCATGCAAAAAGTATGAATTACATCGTATGTAATGTATTCGACCAACCAATACACGATTTGATATTGAAAATCGTAGAAAGGGAAAAAAATAATCGGGCTATGCTTGGCGAATATCGTATTTAATGATATCCTTCGCTTCCGTTTTTGCTGATGAAAAAGCTACTAATAGTGATGCTGAAATTGCGGCTGCGCACGTTCCAGCCGATTTGGTGGATTTGGGTTTGTTCAGCATTGCAACCGACATGGTTATAACCGCCACTAAAAAATTAAAGCGTTCGTTCTCTGCGGGACCTGATGGGATTCCAGCTGTAGTTTTGAGCCGTTGCATAGCGGTGTTGGCCAATCCTTTATGCTTCATATTCAATAAGTCATTCGCACAAGGAAGATTTCCCGAAGTTTGGAAGGAATCGTTTATGTTTCCAGTATTTAAAACCGGCGACCGTCTCAACGTAAGGAATTATCGAGGAATCACTAGCCTTTCTGCAGCTTCTAAACTGTTTGAGATAATTGTGAGTGGTGTAATACTGACCCGCACTAAGAACTATATTTCAACGGTGCAGCGCGGTTTCATGCCTGGTAGATCTGTTTGCACTAATTTGCTGGAGTTTACATCGATGTGTATCTCGCAGTTGAAAGCAGTTTTCGATCGAATTGACCATGCAATACTATTACGAAAACTGTCTTGACTTGGTGCCTCCCAACAGATGGTTGAATGGTTGAACTCATACCTCAGTGGTAGGGTACTTCGTGTGAAACTGGGTAGTAGTGTTTCATCGGTGTTTACTAATAAGTCTGAAGTCCCTCAAGGAAGTAACATGGGACCTCTACTTTTCTTGCTATTCTTCAACGATATTGCGTTGCTGCTGGGAGTTGGCTGCAAGTTAGTGTACGCCGATGACCTGAAATTGTTTGCTTCGATAGGAAATATAGACGACTGCCGCCGCTTGCAAGATTTGCTTGATTTATTCACTGACTGGTGTAAACGGAACTGGCTCATTGTAAGCATAGCTAAATGTGAAGTGATGAGTTTTCACCGCATCAAAAACCCGATCACCTTTGGTTACACTATCGATGGTGTTGAGTTACGCAGAGTGGACCGAGTTAGTGACCTCGGCGTCTTGCTGGACACCAAACTGACGTTTAATCTACATCGTGAGTTGATTATCTCCAAAGCATCTCGACAGCTTGGCTTTATCTTTAAAATTGGTCGGAACTTTAAGGATCCACACTGTCTTAAATCATTGTACTGCGCCCTAGTACGTCCACTACTGGAGAATTGTAGTCTTGTTTGGTTTCCTAAACAGCTAACATGGAATCTTCGGATTGAACGTGTGCAACGGAGATTTATCCGACTAGCATTGCGACACTTGCCCTGGGAACATCCGGATATCTTACCTGCTTACGTCGATAGGTGCCGTTTACTCGACTTGGACACCCTTGAACACCGACGCAAGATGCAACAAGCAATATTCGTAGCAAAAACTATCAATGGCGAAATCGACTCTCCAAACTTGCTTTCCATGATTAATTTTCGCGCATCACAACGACCGTTGCGATCAACTGGACTAGTTCAAACGCAGTTTCATCGGACGGCGTTCGGATATAGCGAACCGATAACTGAATGTATCAGGACCTTTTCTAATGTAGAGGAACTTTTTGACTTTGGTTTACCGTCACACTTGTTTGCACAGAGATTGCGTAGAGCTTATTTAGAATAAGATTTTATTCATGTAGACAATTTTAAGGTCAGATGAATTATATATAAAAAATAAATAAATAAATAAATCCTAAATTCAGCTACCAGCAATGAATATCACGAAGATGTCATCGTATTTAATTTCAGTTTTCATCGGATTATGCTTAGCAAAATGTCTTATATGACTTCGTTTCAAATTAATATACAAACAGTGATGATCATAAGACACTACTTGCTTAAAATTATAGTTTGTTTCCAAACACGTCTAAATTTCATTTTTTTCTATCGCTAGATTGTGAAAAAAGAGAGAGAGTGTTCTTTCAAAACTAATCCTTCCGGAGCTGTACAATTTTCTCCTTGTGCCATTTTTAGTAATAATATTGATAATGAATTGATGACAGTATCCTATGCAAATATCTCTTTCCGTAGCCGAAATAAACGCGTCCTTGATAACAGAAATGACTTTATTTTGTTCAAGCAACGTTGGACCAACATTGACTATATTCGTTTGTCATATCTGGCAGTGTTAGATATCCATTTGGTCCAGCCAATCCACCCGAACGATAGGTATTTTTTTGCCTTGACCAGTCGGATAGATAACACCCTTATCTCACCTGACCAGCCAAAATATTAGAAATGAAGTACGGAAACCTTCTATTATTCATCAAAATTGACAATATTAGGGCAACCGTATGGTAGTAGTCATACTTTTATGATGCTGGTTGTTGTACATCTGCATTGTTAACTTGACTAAACTAGTCAAAACCGCACCACCAACCCGTTGAGGTGGGTTTTAAACAATGAAATGCGAAAACTGAGAATGTTCATTATAAGCGATGGAATGCAAACAAACATTGACACTGTCATTTAGTCACAATTCATACAAAATCGTAAATAGGATGAGAAGGAATCTAATCTTGATGTATTAGATACGATGCATACACGACGAGTTTGACTTAAAAGTCGCAAAAATATCGTTCAAGTGCTCATGTGATAGCAGCTTGGAGGTAACGATCAATGTTACCGATTGGAATGCTGCGGGTTCTAGACTAGGATGAAACAGATAGTTTTTAAATGATAAGACAAAAATACACAATATTTATAAACTTTCCTTAGTAGAGCGAAATATCTTAAAAGCTTTGGAAAAAGCCTTTCCCCGAAAGCGTTACTTTTTTTATGCCATTTTACTTTTGCGGCGAATATTTTGGCAGTAATAGCCTGCTCTATATGCAATTCGCCGCCACATGGAAGTCCGTGTACTAGGTTACACAAGATCGTATATGTTACTATAGAGAAGGAGTCGGAATGATTTCGTAATTAAGTAGAAACGCATTCCTTGAATAGGAGAAACAAAGTTTTACATCTAGATATAGCCAATCAACTCCATCATAACGTTAATCGTAAAAAGTGATTTATTAAATCAACGTTTCAATTATTTTGATAAACACATGCATGTATATAGCCTCCACTTTCGTAATTGCAGGCTATTTTTGCACATAATATACGATTTATTTATGTTGTACAAGATGTTGTGTATCTCATTCAGGATTAAATTATACAGGCCAAAAGGTTTGCCGGGTAGGCCATTACAAATATTTTATAAAGTTTTTGTCCTTCCGGTGTTCGGCCACTGAAGGGGGGGGGGGGCGAAAAAAAAACAAAGTGAATTTTTTAATCGAGCAAAAAAAACATGGATTTTAAAAATTTTTATTTAAGGTTTAAACGTGAAAACCGAATCTATTCTTGCTTATAATATATACATTATTATTTTCTATGCAAAAATATACGAAAAAAGACAAAAACGAAGGAAATTTTTTTGGACGATTTTCGGAAATTCCATTGTTCGAATTTCCATTTCTGTTTCGTGCTAGAAACGTTAATTTAACTCGGAGACTCATTTTTCGAGTTTTTCAGACTGTAGAGCCCACAGACAATTGATTTTATAAAAAGAAATTAGACTCATATCCTACAAATTATTTTTTTGCCCCCAATTTTTCAAGCCAATTTCCAAGGGGGGGTGACAAAAACTTTAAATATGATTTGCAATGGCCTTATTTGTGCATTTTGCAGCCTAAAGAACTCGAGAAAAGAGTTAACGTTTCTAGCACGAAACAAAGGTGGAAGTACGAATAAAGTAATTTGCGAAAATCGACAAAAAAAATTATTTTTCGATTTTGACTCTATTTTGGAAGGTTTTTGCATGAAAATAATAACGTATATATAAAAAGCAAGAATAGATTCGGCTTTCACGATTAAACTTTAAGTAAAAATTCCTAAAAATCTTAATTTTTTTTGCGTGATAAAAAAAATAATCTCTTTGTTTTTTTTCGCCCCCCCCCCCCTTTTTCAGTTGCCCAGCATCCGAAGGACAAAAACTTTAAAAATATTTGTAATGGCCTTATCGATATTTAGTTAACTAACTTTTTTTTTATTTTGTTCTAATTACTGCAATTTTATAAAAGACATCACATAACTAGAGACCATACAACGAAAATGGGTTTAAAAAAATCAAGTGGCGAAATTTGGACCTATGACTAAAAATGGATACCATATTTCGCCACTTTAATTTTGATGAATTTTTCAAAATTATCCAAAGTTTGAAATCGGTATAAAATTAGTTGAAATATTGTACAGAGAATCATATTAGTCAAGAATAACTGAATAATGAAACAGTTTGAGTAAATTTGTCCGCAATAGTATTTTCGCCACTCGTTTTGATTTTGTAAAAAAATACACTCTTAGTATGAGATGGTATTTTCAAATTGTAAGTAATACATGATAAATTAATAATAAGCCAAAGTTATTAATTATTTTTGGTAGTACATGCCATTAATTTAACCAATTCGTCAAAAGTCGACCAAAAATATACAAAAAAGCTTTGGATTCATCAAACTGGCGAAATGTGGCTTCTGGCGAAATAAGGATCCTCTACCCTATTGTTTGTGAATTAGCGCATAGGACAGTATATAAGCAATGTTGTACTGTAGGATGTCATGTTTTCTGTTGTACAATTAAAAGATGAGAGGTCTTGTGCCCACGGGAGAAGATACAACGACGTAGAGTATTACTGCCGAGGGCTTTTCCCTACTCCACAGAAAATAAACAGAAAAATAAATTAAGAAACATTGCGAATTTTCAAATGGACACTGATATACAACAGTACTCGCATGGTCGCTATCAGTTTAGAATATATAATCTTTCAAGTTATTATTTATTTTACAATAAAATCGAAAAATATAGAATTCGCACAATCGATTTCGTAATCAATTGATGAAAGATTCTGCAGCGCCATGTTTGAAACACTGTTCATTAATGTTCATTTTTTTTTTTTGTAATTTTTTTCAGTTTTTTTACTGTGAAATTGTAAAAATTACATAAAATTTTAAATACAAACACAATTCTTATTTCAAAAGCGCTGCCAGCCATCATAAATTACCATTAGTGTAAGCAGTGTGTTGGTTTAGTAACCTATTGACATATTCCTGAACAGCAATTTTAATATTGAACTTTTCAAAAGAAAATTTGACCGCCATCCACATTTTCTAAAAATCTAAAAAAAACATATTATTTATACATTTGATTGAACAATTTTTTGATAGAAAAAAATAAGCGGCGCCATCTTTGGAACGTTGAAAAAAATCCTCTTGAAAAATTTTCGATTTTTTACTGTGATATTTGCATCGGAAAATTTCTAAAAAACTATGGAAATGTGTCCTGCAGTGAGCAGAATATCTATTATTTTTTCAGATTTTTATCATAATTGGTTTCGGAGTAAACTGCTAAAAATGAAATTCACTCTAGCCGCCATTACTGATTCAAGATAGCGTCTTTTGATCAAGCGTCTTTACCAAAATGCTCCCCAGGTCAAGTACACTAGAATCTCGTTTTACGTCCGTTCATTTTACGTGATTTCGTTTTACGTCACTTTTTTTACGTCCAAATTTTGAATTAACTTCCTCTCGTTTTACGTCCAAAATTTGAATTAACGTCTACTCTTTTTACGTCCAAAACTTGAATTAACGTCCTCTCGTTTTACGTCCGAAATTTGAATTAACGTCCTCTCGTTTTACTTCCGAAATTTGAATTAACGTCTTCGGGAAAGTTACTTAAATGACTGCCGCCTTCAAGATGGTATGGAAAATAACGCAGAATTGACTCACTACGCGGCGCTAGCGTATATGTAGCATTCTTATACAAGCTCTATCTTGCGCTGCTGGCTATCTAGAAAGTTACGGTCTTCGGGAAGGTTACTCAAATGACTGCCGCTTTCAAGATGGTATGGAAAATAGCGCAGAATTGACTCACTACGTGGCGCTAGCGTATATACAGTACTATTATACAAGCTTTATCTTGCGCTGCTGACTATTTAGAAAGTTGCGGTCTTCGGGAAGGTTACTCAAATGACTGCCGCCTTCAAGATGGTATGGAAAACAGCGCAGAATTGACTCACTACGTGGCGCTAGCGTATATGTAGCATTCTTATACAAGCTGTATCTTGCGCTGCTGGCTATCTAGAAAGTTGCAGTCTTCGGGAAGGTTACTCAAATAACTGCCGCCTTCAAGATGGTATGGAAAATTCAAGGTGGTATGGAACCGGCTGCACTAGTGTATGTTTTTTTGTATTTGCCATAACTCATGATCTTGGTTGTACAAGAAGTTCCTTTCTTCGGAAAGGTAGTTTAAGTTACCGAACCGTCCATTCATTTTACGTGATTTCATTTTATGTCCGATATTTGAATTAACGTCCTATCGATTTACGTCCAAAATTTGAATTACCGTGCAAGTTTTTGGGGCCGGGGAAGTTTCTTAGGATGATTGTGTATTTTTTATCCCTCGCTTTCCCGCTTGGTCAACCGTCCATAAAAATTCTACAAAATTTACACCCGTATTTTTTCAATTGGCACTTAGGGAGCCCCGTTTTGAGAAAGAGTGGTCCCAAATCCCAACTTTTGCCAAGCTTTCCTTCTTTAATAATTTATCACTTTTGAACCACTGAATTGATTTTTATTATTTTGGTACCAAATATGGATTTAAAGCTCAAGGTTTTCATTGACTGCTCAAACATTTAAAATATTTTGACGTAGGACTACGTCTTTGTTTACTATACTGGAACTGGGTACCACTTTGTGAAAACGAAAATAGAAGTGTAACGTTTGAATGAAAGATTTCAAATGCGAATAACTACTAAACTACTGAACGAAACTGAACAATTTATATGTCGTTGGATAGATAAAATGACCAGCAATTTTAAGGGTGGATGAAAGAGCAATTTTAAGAAGGGCGTAACAGGGGGAGCTCCTATACAAATGCAACACAAATTTCCTCAAAACTCGAGAACTAATCAAGCAAATGGAACCAAATTTGGCATATAAAGGTTTCAGAAGCCAAGAATTTTTTCTATTATAAATTGAGACCCCTTCCCTCTTTTGGAGGGGGGGCTCCCATACAAATGAAATTCAAATTTACTCATAACTCTAGAACTAATCAAGCAAAAGGAACCAAATTTGGCATGTGAGGGGTTTTGGAGGCAAGATTTTTTTCTATAGTAAATTTAGGCCTTTGCCTTCTTTAAGAAGGGGGATCCCATACAAATGAAATATAAGTATCCTCATAACTCGAGAACTTATCAAGCAAATGGAACCAAATTTGGCTTGTGGGTGTTTTTGGAGACATGAATTTATTTTACGATGCTTTGAGACCCCTTACCCCTGTGGTACGAGGATAAGGACTCTCATACAAATAAAACAGAAATTTTTCCGAAACTTCCTGAAGACCGTAACTTTCTAGATAGCCAGCAGAGCAAGGTATAGCTTGTATAAGAATGCTACATATACGCTAGCGCTACGTAGTAAGTCAATTCTGCGCTATTTTCCATACCATCTTGAAGGCGGCAGTCATTTGAGAAACCTTCCCGAAGACCGTAACTTTCTAAATAGTCAGCAACGCCAGATAGAGCTTGTATAAGAATGCTACATATACGCTAGCGCTACGTAGTAAGTCAATTCTGCGCTATTTTCCATACCATCTTGAAGGCGGCAGTCATTTGAGTAACCTTCCCGAAGACCGTAACTTTCTAAATAGTCAGCAACGCCAGATAGACCTTGTATAAGAATGTTACATATACGCTTGCGCCACGTAGTGAGTCAATTCAGCGCTATTTTCCATACCATCTCGAAGGCGGCAGTCATTTGAGTAACCTTCCCGAAGACCGTAACTTTCTAGATAGCCAGCAACGCCAGATAGAGCTTGTATAAAAATGCTACATATACGCTAGCGCCACGTAGTGAGTCAATTCTGCGCTATTTTCCATACTATCTTGAAGGTGGCAGTCATTTGAGTAACCTTCCCGAAGACCGCAACTTTCTAAACAGTCAGCAGCGCAAGATACAGCTTGTATAAGAATGCTACATATACGCTAGCGCCACGTAATGAGCGAATTCTGCATTATTTTCCATACCATCTTGAAGGTGTCAGTCAATTGAGTAAACTTTCCGAAGACCGCAACATTCTAGATAGTCAGCAGCGCAAGATATGGCCTGCATAAGAGTACTACATATACACTAGCGCCACGTAGTGAGACAATTCTATAATCCATACAATCCGACGAAAAGCCCTTGATATGCTAAACAACTTTGTCAAACACACCAACGTGCTATACGGTCAGGATCACGAGTTATTCCATGTTGGAACCAATTATGTCAATTCGTCCACTTTTTTTACGTCCAAAACTTGAATTAACGTCCTCTCGTTTTACGTCCAAAATTTGAATTAACGTCCTCTCGTTTTACGTCCGAAATTTGAATTAACGTCCACTTTTTTACGACCGATTTGATTTACGTCCCCCCAATAGTGGACGTAAAACGAGATTTGAGTGTACTTTGTTTGATTCATTGCATAATTTAATTAGGTTCGGAGGAATTTTTTGTATGGAAAACCGGCTAGTCCCTTAGTCTTTGAGTTAAGCAAAAATTTCTGCTTTACTTGTATGAGAATCCTTATCTCTCTGCCACAGGAGTGAGGGGTCTATAACCATCATAAAATAAATTTAAGACTCTAAAGCCCCCACATGCCAAATTTGGTTCCATTTGATTGATTAGTTCCTGAATTATGAGGAAATTTGTATTTCGTTTGTATGGGAGCCGCCCCTCCCTTTTAAAGGAGGATAATTCATCATAGGGTGAGGGATCTTCTCAAACCACCATAAAAAATCCTGCATAAAAAAATAAAAGTGGATTTCTGTCTGTCTGTCTGTCTGTCTGTCTGTCTGTCTGTCTGTCTGTCTGTCTGTCTGTCTGTCTGTCTGTCTGTCTGTCTGTCTGTCTGTCTGTCTGTCTGTCTGTCTGTCTGTCTGTCTGTCTGTCTGTCTGTCTGTCTGTCTGTCTGTCTGTCTGTCTGTCTGTCTGTCTGTCTGTCTGTCTGTCTGTCTGTCTGTCTGTCTGTCTGTCTGTCTGTCTGTCTGTCTGTCTGTCTGTCTGTCTGTCTGTCTGTCTGTCTGTCTGTCTGTCTGTCTGTCTGTCTGTCTGTCTGTCTGTCTGTCTGTCTGTCTGTCTGTCTGTCTGTCTGTCTGTCTGTCTGTCTGTCTGTCTGTCTGTCTGTCTGTCTGTCTGTCTGTCTGTCTGTCTGTCTGTCTGTCTGTCTGTCTGTCTGTCTGTCTGTCTGTCTGTCTGTCTGTCTGTCTGTCTGTCTGTCTGTCTGTCTGTCTGTCTGTCTGTCTGTCTGTCTGTCTGTCTGTCTGTCTGTCTGTCTGTCTGTCTGTCTGTCTGTCTGTCTGTCTGTCTGTCTGTCTGTCTGTCTGTCTGTCTGTCTGTCTGTCTGTCTGTCTGTCTGTCTGTCTGTCTGTCTGTCTGTCTGTCTGTCTGTCTGTCTGTCTGTCTGTCTGTCTGTCTGTCTGTCTGTCTGTCTGTCTGTCTGTCTGTCTGTCTGTCTGTCTGTCTGTCTGTCTGTCTGTCTGTCTGTCTGTCTGTCTGTCTGTCTGTCTGTCTGTCTGTCTGTCTGTCTGTCTGTCTGTCTGTCTGTCTGTCTGTCTGTCTGTCTGTCTGTCTGTCTGTCTGTCTGTCTGTCTGTCTGTCTGTCTGTCTGTCTGTCTGTCTGTCTGTCTGTCTGTCTGTCTGTCTGTCTGTCTGTCTGTCTGTCTGTCTGTCTGTCTGTCTGTCTGTCTGTCTGTCTGTCTGTCTGTCTGTCTGTCTGTCTGTCTGTCTGTCTGTCTGTCTGTCTGTCTGTCTGTCTGTCTGTCTGTCTGTCTGTCTGTCTGTCTGTCTGTCTGTCTGTCTGTCTGTCTGTCTGTCTGTCTGTCTGTCTGTCTGTCTGTCTGTCTGTCTGTCTGTCTGTCTGTCTGTCTGTCTGTCTGTCTGTCTGTCTGTCTGTCTGTCTGTCTGTCTGTCTGTCTGTCTGTCTGTCTGTCTGTCTGTCTGTCTGTCTGTCTGTCTGTCTGTCTGTCTGTCTGTCTGTCTGTCTGTCTGTCTGTCTGTCTGTCTGTCTGTCTGTCTGTCTGTCTGTCTGTCTGTCTGTCTGTCTGTCTGTCTGTCTGTCTGTCTGTCTGTCTGTCTGTCTGTCTGTCTGTCTGTCTGTCTGTCTGTCTGTCTGTCTGTCTGTCTGTCTGTCTGTCTGTCTGTCTGTCTGTCTGTCTGTCTGTCTGTCTGTCTGTCTGTCTGTCTGTCTGTCTGTCTGTCTGTCTGTCTGTCTGTCTGTCTGTCTGTCTGTCTGTCTGTCTGTCTGTCTGTCTGTCTGTCTGTCTGTCTGTCTGTCTGTCTGTCTGTCTGTCTGTCTGTCTGTCTGTCTGTCTGTCTGTCTGTCTGTCTGTCTGTCTGTCTGTCTGTCTGTCTGTCTGTCTGTCTGTCTGTCTGTCTGTCTGTCTGTCTGTCTGTCTGTCTGTCTGTCTGTCTGTCTGTCTGTCTGTCTGTCTGTCTGTCTGTCTGTCTGTCTGTCTGTCTGTCTGTCTGTCTGTCTGTCTGTCTGTCTGTCTGTCTGTCTGTCTGTCTGTCTGTCTGTCTGTCTGTCTGTCTGTCTGTCTGTCTGTCTGTCTGTCTGTCTGTCTGTCTGTCTGTCTGTCTGTCTGTCTGTCTGTCTGTCTGTCTGTCTGTCTGTCTGTCTGTCTGTCTGTCTGTCTGTCTGTCTGTCTGTCTGTCTGTCTGTCTGTCTGTCTGTCTGTCTGTCTGTCTGTCTGTCTGTCTGTCTGTCTGTCTGTCTGTCTGTCTGTCTGTCTGTCTGTCTGTCTGTCTGTCTGTCTGTCTGTCTGTCTGTCTGTCTGTCTGTCTGTCTGTCTGTCTGTCTGTCTGTCTGTCTGTCTGTCTGTCTGTCTGTCTGTCTGTCTGTCTGTCTGTCTGTCTGTCTGTCTGTCTGTCTGTCTGTCTGTCTGTCTGTCTGTCTGTCTGTCTGTCTGTCTGTCTGTCTGTCTGTCTGTCTGTCTGTCTGTCTGTCTGTCTGTCTGTCTGTCTGTCTGTCTGTCTGTCTGTCTGTCTGTCTGTCTGTCTGTCTGTCTGTCTGTCTGTCTGTCTGTCTGTCTGTCTGTCTGTCTGTCTGTCTGTCTGTCTGTCTGTCTGTCTGTCTGTCTGTCTGTCTGTCTGTCTGTCTGTCTGTCTGTCTGTCTGTCTGTCTGTCTGTCTGTCTGTCTGTCTGTCTGTCTGTCTGTCTGTCTGTCTGTCTGTCTGTCTGTCTGTCTGTCTGTCTGTCTGTCTGTCTGTCTGTCTGTCTGTCTGTCTGTCTGTCTGTCTGTCTGTCTGTCTGTCTGTCTGTCTGTCTGTCTGTCTGTCTGTCTGTCTGTCTGTCTGTCTGTCTGTCTGTCTGTCTGTCTGTCTGTCTGTCTGTCTGTCTGTCTGTCTGTCTGTCTGTCTGTCTGTCTGTCTGTCTGTCTGTCTGTCTGTCTGTCTGTCTGTCTGTCTGTCTGTCTGTCTGTCTGTCTGTCTGTCTGTCTGTCTGTCTGTCTGTCTGTCTGTCTGTCTGTCTGTCTGTCTGTCTGTCTGTCTGTCTGTCTGTCTGTCTGTCTGTCTGTCTGTCTGTCTGTCTGTCTGTCTGTCTGTCTGTCTGTCTGTCTGTCTGTCTGTCTGTCTGTCTGTCTGTCTGTCTGTCTGTCTGTCTGTCTGTCTGTCTGTCTGTCTGTCTGTCTGTCTGTCTGTCTGTCTGTCTGTCTGTCTGTCTGTCTGTCTGTCTGTCTGTCTGTCTGTCTGTCTGTCTGTCTGTCTGTCTGTCTGTCTGTCTGTCTGTCTGTCTGTCTGTCTGTCTGTCTGTCTGTCTGTCTGTCTGTCTGTCTGTCTGTCTGTCTGTCTGTCTGTCTGTCTGTCTGTCTGTCTGTCTGTCTGTCTGTCTGTCTGTCTGTCTGTCTGTCTGTCTGTCTGTCTGTCTGTCTGTCTGTCTGTCTGTCTGTCTGTCTGTCTGTCTGTCTGTCTGTCTGTCTGTCTGTCTGTCTGTCTGTCTGTCTGTCTGTCTGTCTGTCTGTCTGTCTGTCTGTCTGTCTGTCTGTCTGTCTGTCTGTCTGTCTGTCTGTCTGTCTGTCTGTCTGTCTGTCTGTCTGTCTGTCTGTCTGTCTGTCTGTCTGTCTGTCTGTCTGTCTGTCTGTCTGTCTGTCTGTCTGTCTGTCTGTCTGTCTGTCTGTCTGTCTGTCTGTCTGTCTGTCTGTCTGTCTGTCTGTCTGTCTGTCTGTCTGTCTGTCTGTCTGTCTGTCTGTCTGTCTGTCTGTCTGTCTGTCTGTCTGTCTGTCTGTCTGTCTGTCTGTCTGTCTGTCTGTCTGTCTGTCTGTCTGTCTGTCTGTCTGTCTGTCTGTCTGTCTGTCTGTCTGTCTGTCTGTCTGTCTGTCTGTCTGTCTGTCTGTCTGTCTGTCTGTCTGTCTGTCTGTCTGTCTGTCTGTCTGTCTGTCTGTCTGTCTGTCTGTCTGTCTGTCTGTCTGTCTGTCTGTCTGTCTGTCTGTCTGTCTGTCTGTCTGTCTGTCTGTCTGTCTGTCTGTCTGTCTGTCTGTCTGTCTGTCTGTCTGTCTGTCTGTCTGTCTGTCTGTCTGTCTGTCTGTCTGTCTGTCTGTCTGTCTGTCTGTCTGTCTGTCTGTCTGTCTGTCTGTCTGTCTGTCTGTCTGTCTGTCTGTCTGTCTGTCTGTCTGTCTGTCTGTCTGTCTGTCTGTCTGTCTGTCTGTCTGTCTGTCTGTCTGTCTGTCTGTCTGTCTGTCTGTCTGTCTGTCTGTCTGTCTGTCTGTCTGTCTGTCTGTCTGTCTGTCTGTCTGTCTGTCTGTCTGTCTGTCTGTCTGTCTGTCTGTCTGTCTGTCTGTCTGTCTGTCTGTCTGTCTGTCTGTCTGTCTGTCTGTCTGTCTGTCTGTCTGTCTGTCTGTCTGTCTGTCTGTCTGTCTGTCTGTCTGTCTGTCTGTCTGTCTGTCTGTCTGTCTGTCTGTCTGTCTGTCTGTCTGTCTGTCTGTCTGTCTGTCTGTCTGTCTGTCTGTCTGTCTGTCTGTCTGTCTGTCTGTCTGTCTGTCTGTCTGTCTGTCTGTCTGTCTGTCTGTCTGTCTGTCTGTCTGTCTGTCTGTCTGTCTGTCTGTCTGTCTGTCTGTCTGTCTGTCTGTCTGTCTGTCTGTCTGTCTGTCTGTCTGTCTGTCTGTCGGGATGTTCCTTATACCGTGTACCCCCGCTGGAATGACCTTCCTTAATCTTAACATTTTTAATCTGAACCCCGTTGGTATAAATGCGTTCACATTTAAAACTGATCAAGCGTCATACACATTTGACGGTTAAGTAGATCGGGCACATTAAAAAAAAGCAAAAAAACTTAATACCTTTCCTCTTGCTCAGCAGCTTTGGCAATATAGCTCATATGCAACTTATTTCTCTCCAGCACTCAAAATAGACTACCGTCATCCGGGGATACTTGCAACACCGGGGTTACTTGCAACACTTTTGCGCATCGCGCTTTTGACAGCTCTAACACATTTGTTTGTTAACATAACCATTTGTAGTCAATGGGGTTTTAAAGAAGGGACGTTTACCTATTGTTTAGTTAAGTTTAATCCATTATATCATTGATTTGCTTGTTTTTAAACGACTGGAAAGTAATTTCATTTTCAGAGTAGGAAAAATGGATGCGCAAAGTTGCGTCAGTGCATTGACATGAAATTATGTTTTATCGTTTAGTTGCTGTACACAATTGGTGCATCATATAAGCTAACAAATAGCAACTTTGAGCTTTATTTATATTTTGAACTAGGGGAAGTAACGATGAATTAGTGTTGTTACTTACAATATGGCGCGGCTTGCAGCACTTGTAAAATAGATAATTAGAGTAATAGACAGTATGTAAACAATATGTTTGCATCTGTACGATGTTATTTTGTCTACTGCCATCTCCAGAAAAATTAAAATTGTGAAAAACCCCACGGGCCTTGAAACAGCAATTTGAAGTTCGTCGACATGCTGCATTTTCACCGAATATCTTTAAAAAAGCGATAGACAAAATCGGGAAACAAAACATGCCTCCAGTATCACTTGTTTTACTAGAAATATACTCAAAATATCTAAAAATGCTCATTCGCGGTTTGAACCCGAATTTAAAATCATAAGGGACGCAAAAGCAGAAAAGTGTTGCAAGTTACCCCGTTTACTGGGTAACTTGCAACACCCCTATTTTCTGTTCACCCTATTTTCTGTTCATTCTACAGGCGCATTTAGTTGATAATTGTTCTCATAATCATAAATCAAAAGTACTGACCACTATACAAGTTTTGGCTACTTACACTTCGATCTAAACGGTAAACTTCGAAAGTTATACCAAGTCAAAGTTCAAAAGTGTTGTAGGTATCCCCGGATGACGGTATTTTAGTTGATACTTCAATCTGGATGTTCAGAATTCGACCATATTCGACATGTTTTCAAAACGTTTGTTTTCGTCAAATCAAAACAACAAGGTCATAGGGTGCGCGCCTTGCGCGTATGTGAAAGTAAATAGAGTTACCAAATATTCAGATTAAAAATGAATTCGCCTGCTCTGAACGAGGTGTTTTTCATATGAGTGGAGAATCAAAAACTACTGAACCAATCGACGTGAAAATTTGCATGTGGAGGTTTTTGGGGCCAGGGAAGGCTCTTATGATGGTTAGAGACCGGCCTCCATACAAATGTAACACAAATTTCTGCATAACTAGAGAACTAATCAAGCAAATGGAACAAAATTTGGCACGTGGGTGTTTAAGAGGGGGGGCTTCCATACATATGAAATACAAATTTCCTCATAACTCAAGAACTAATCAAGGAAATGGAACCATATTTGGCATGTTAAGGCTTTTGGAGGCAAGAATTATTTCTATGATGAATTAGGACTCTTCCCCACTTTAGGAGGAGAGGCTCCTATACAAATGACAAAAAAATTTCCTTATAACTCGAGAACTAATCAATCAAACCATGCTCTCTGTTTTTTTAAATGGCCTATCACTCTGTTGCATTACGAATTGCGCTGACGAAAGTAATCGTACAAAAAACTAGTCAACCACTGTGATTCTACTTATTAACATAAACTTGATAGCAATCTCTTGCGGAAACTCACCACACAGAACTATATAAATGATCTCAAAACCTCTCGGGAGCAGTTATCGCTCTCTCTGGCTCTCTTTCGGTCGTGTTAACATGGAGTAAACCGCAAGCGACTAGAAGTGTCTCATCTACCGACCGGTACAATCGGCCAGTCGCGTCGTTTTACCGTCAAGTGCAGCAAAAGAAATTGAAACGTTATTGCGTTATTCAAGTTGTACAAAAGGAAAATAAGGTAACTGAAATCTACAGTCTACGTACAAAAGTGCTTACGATTGAAATAATTAGAAAAGCAGATTTGACGAACCGCTGTTGCTTTTAAGGCAAAGCGCCAAGGAAAATCCAACTTTGTGCGAACAGAGAAGCACACCGATTAACGAAAGGCCTTACGAGGAGGTAAAATGAGTGCAAAATATGTAACTCGTATGTGGTAATTAAAGCAGCGATGCGCAGGGCCTTTTCTTTGTAGTGCTAAACTAGACGGTGGACGCCATCATTCTTCGCTTAGCAGCGTGAATCGAAGAGGTCGATTGTTGATTTGTCTGAGGGAGGTAAGGTTGAGATACTCAAACCTGAGCGCAATCAAGTGAGTACGCTGGCTGCAACGAACTCACCACTGCAGTACACCAGAAGGCCGTCTGCACGTTCGGTGCGGTACCTTGACAACGAGCGCTCTCGTATGCTGAGATGCGTGCAGCGGTGCAGTAACTGTAGGAGTACTTGCAACGTTGCATCGATGCACCTAGTATCTAAGGCCGGTATGCAGCAGTCGACGTGTGTGACAGCGAAGGTTTAAGCGTTCAGGCCAGATTAGCTTTAAGAAAAGTGGTTTTTAAAACAAGTTGAAAATGTTCACATGCTTCCTTTGTATCTGTTCATTAATTTATCGGTTGCTCAGGCATTTTAGCCGGCAAGTTTAAGAGTCTCCACCTGAAGGGCACGAGCACCCGATGATCTGTTAATTGAATTGAATTACGACACTTAACAATGAAAGTATCATCTGTTTTATCATTGAGCATTGATTTCTTATAGCGTTTCGACCAATTCCGATATAAAAAACCCGATTTATTCCACCTAGTGGTGAAAGGAACCTTTGTTATACCATCTTATATGTCATTTGACATGGGCATTTCCAGCTCAAATATTATTTTTGATTTCTATTTGAATTTGTAATTTTTATAAAACTGACAGTCAAATTCTATACGCATCACTTTGAACTAAATTCTTAAATAAACTGTTTCTTGCGCTCAGCCATTCTCAAGTTATTCAGATGTGAAATCTAAAAATTATCTATTAGAGTCAACTCATGTAAAGTATCCGATAACCGTGTAATCGACCTTAACGAATTTGAACCAAATTTTGTCAGATTGTTCATTATAGGTCAGAAAGCAAAAATCTTAAATTTGGTGCCGATTGATACCCCCCACGATTAGTGGTAGTACCTCCTTTTTAAAAAAAAGGACCCGTTTTGTCAAACCTTTTTGCCTTTCTACTATATAAATATATAGTATAAAGGTATAGAAATCACTTGGAAAACCGGAAATGGAAAGAAGGTCCTGCGGGCCGAATGTCATATACCATTCGACTCAGTTTTGAAAACTGAGCATTTTCTGTGTGTGTGTATGTGTGTGTGTGTGTGTGTGTGTGTGTGTGTGTGTGTGTGTGTGTGTGTGTGTGTGTGTGTGTGTGTGTGTGTGTGTGTGTGTGTGTGTGTGTGTGTGTGTGTGTGTGTGTGTGTGTGTGTGTGTGTGTGTGTGTGTGTGTGTGTGTGTGTGTGTGTGTGTGTGTGTGTGTGTGTGTGTGTGTGTGTGTGTGTGTGTGTGTGTGTGTGTGTGTGTGTGTGTGTGTGTGTGTGTGTGTGTGTGTGTGTGTGTGTGTGTGTGTGTGTGTGTGTGTGTGTGTGTGTGTGTGTGTGTGTGTGTGTGTGTGTGTGTGTGTGTGTGTGTGTGTGTGTGTGTGTGTGTGTGTGTATGTAACGCTTTCAATCTCACTCACTTTTCTCGGAGATGGCTGGACCGATTTTAATGTTCTTAGTGTCAAATAAAAGGTCTAGGTGTCCCATCGGTCGCTATTGAATTTCATTTTGATCGGACTTTTAGTTCAAAAGTTATGTATAAAAATACGAAAAATATGGGACTTCATTATCTCATAGGTCCCTTAACCGATTTGAACCAAATTGATTGTATATGAAAGAGGAGCCTTACAAACCCTTAACTTTCAAATTTCATGACGATTGGACTTGTAGTTTGAAAGTTACATAAAGAAATGTGAAAAAATAGTATTTAAAACATATTTTTGTAACATATAAGCATCAATTCAATGAAAAACATCACGCATTTTATTATTATTTGAAAATTACTGCTGAGATCTATCAAACGAAACCGAGTTATTTAAAATCGGACGGTTCATTCAAAAGTTATTCAATCTTTAACACTTAAGCACCGTATATTAAACCGTTAAAACGTTTGAAATCAAAACATATCAATCAAATGTCGATTGTATTCAATGTGTGTGATGTATGTGTGTATGTGTGTATGTATGTATGTATGTATGTATGTATGTATGTATGTATGTATGTATGTATGTATGTATGTATGTATGTATGTATGTATGTATGTATGCATGTATGTATGTATGTATGTATGTATGTATGTATGTATGTATGTATGTATGTATGTATGTATGTATGTATGTATGTATGTATGTATGTATGTATGTATGTATGTATGTATGTATGTATGTATGTATGTATGTATGTATGTATGTATGTATGTATGTATGTATGTATGTATGTATGTATGTATGTATGTATGTATGTATGTATGTATGTATGTATGTATGTATGTATGTATGTATGTATGTATGTATGTATGTATGTATGTATGTATGTATGTATTGTAACGTGCGTGGGAGGGTAACGACGGTCTTTGCTTATGCGCCAGGCAGCAAGGCTGCCGCAAAGCCGCAATGGTTAAATGCCCGATGAGACTCTAGGATGTGTTTGCTTCCAAAACGACACTTGACTTGACCAACCAACTAACGACGGACTAACTCGGAAAAACATATGCAAATATAAGGAACGTGAAGTTATTAACACAAAGCTTAGATATGATTGATTCCCATTTTAATCTCTCATGACTCTGCCTACTCTTGCGCCTTAAGCTCGGCTTCCCGAATTCTCTTCTTACTCTAACTAACCATGCCGTTCGCTATTCGGCCTTCAACTCACCACGGTGGTGGTTCATGGGGTCGGTGGGGTGCGGATGAACCATGCTGTCCAGCTATCGATGCGCATGAATAACGGTACTGGATTATAGGTGACTTCACCTCTTTCAACGGAGGGGTGCGCCGAAGGTGTTGTGCACTTGGTCGTAATATCTATGCTGGCAGTGCTCGATTCGTAGACGAAGACACGGGTTGTAGTTCGTAGACCGCGTCACCGAAGGTTCCGACCGTGCCAACGTCGGATTTCCGCGCCTAAGGCAGTGTTCGGCGCTCAAAGAAGTGTTCAGCGGAATGGTGACGGAACCGCTTTTGGGATCGTCGGTCAGCTTAAGCCGCACGTGGCGGACCGCGGGGTCGTGGACACTTCTGTGTGTATTTCGTGTGCCCCAACCTGGCACCTTCGTTTGAAGGGAACCTTCAAACGTTCAATTTTCATTAACAATCTTGTCACATTCGTTTTATATGTGGATTTACCTGCTAATCTGCTATCTATTTTTCCTCACGTTTTTTTTACAATATTTCACGGTTTAATTTATTACCGTTCTGTAAAAATTCTTTTTGGTAAAAGTACAGCTTATACAGGTTTTTTTGAACAAAAACTTACTTCTATCTGATTTTTATTTTCACCAATTTTTAACGTGAATACTTGTACCGGTTTAAGTTTTACGGTACTAACTGACACTACTGACTCTTAGAACGACCCAAATGGAAATGTCTCACACTTAGCCTTTGGTATTAAGTATAGCCAACATCTACCGGCTCGAATATTAAGACTAACGTGTCCATCGCTGATTGGTTGAGATCCCAATGTGCGTTAGTGAGCAACATCTTTTAATGAGCTACTGCGTTCTGTCATCCTAGCGCTCTCGAGGGACCCTAACCATCAACTCCGACAATTTAAATTTTTGAATTTAAATTAACCAGATTCGAAGCCAAACAATATTTATGTAACCCCGTTACACTTCTCCAAACTCATACAAAAAAAAAAAATATTTTCTTAGAACAAGTTCTAAGAAAATATTTTTTTTTTCTAATTTAAACTGATTACTTTTAAAGAGCCGCCTATTATCCATTATGATTTTAATTTCTGTGTCTATTGTATACTACTATTTCGATTAATGTTTTTGGAATTGGAGATATTTTTGACCACCCTACACTACCTAAATGAAAAAGACGACTTATATTCCGCCACATATTTTACCTAATACGTCAAAATTAATTCGACTAACTTCAAACATCATTATATACCAATCACATACATAGTATTACTTCCAGTTGACACTGGAACAGAAAACTTCCAATCACCCTATTACTTCTAAAACGTCGAAATCATTCGACAAACATCCTAACTCCGAAAATAAACTGGTAGCATGCGCAGGTGGCCTAAATCTGATGTTACTTAACTGACAGCATCACGAATGAACTTTATCAAAAGTTCTCGCTTGCTGCAGGTATACCCTTTGACGTTTATCTGTTTCTAATTAAAACTGAAATCTGGAGTTGAATTGGAAGTCTGGGCAATTTAATGAGGTTAATTCCATTAAATTACCGCAGTAGGAGTACGCTTATCAGCTCTTGCTAGTATTGAAAGTGCTGTAAGTGCTTTTTTGTGTATATCACCGGAATCTGTGCGTCTGTATATGGACAATAGGCAGACTTACCGACCGAAGAACATCTGATTTCTTTATATCTTAACCTATCTCTACGTGATCTCTTTACTATTGTACTAAGCATTATATTTCCTACCTAACGGCAAAATTTTAGTGCAAACCGTGTTGCTCATTGTGTTTTCATATCTCTTTCAGATTTTGTTTGTGTACATAGCTGGATATAATAGAATGCACGACAACTACACGACGAAACTGTTGTTTTGATAACTCTTATGCTAAGCTGCTAGTGATTAGGAATGCTTCCCGTGGCTATAAACCGTACATCCAGCATAATCATACGAGCCATAGCCTGATCATCATCTGGGCTCTTCCAGACTCCCACTGCTATCCATGGTACTGACCTTTCTTCGTCCGCTGTGGACTCCAGGATGGTTCTAAACGTGGCTTTACTGGCTCTAGAGCGCAGATTTATGCTGTTGTCCCGTCTTTTAGCCGTGAAAGCTTTCCCTAATTGTAGATTTACCGCAAGCGTATTTTGTTTAATTCATCTTTTAGTTCATGAAATGCGAACATTTCATTGTCATAGCTGTTATTTTTTTCGCGTTATGCTTTCATTAAATCTGAACGTTTGTATACCCCGATATTGTTTCCCTTTTCGTCTGCTAATTCGTAACAGTTTGATCCTATTCTCGCTATTACTTTAGCCGGTGAGTATATTTTGCATTAAATTTTTTTAATTTGTTTGATTGGAAGTAATTTTTCTTGAGTATGATTTCGCCTACATTGAATTCCGGTAGATTACTTTTGGCTTTAAGATTATAGTACTTCTCGTAACGATTGTTCTTCTTTGCTTTGCTCTCTGTACAATGTTTGCTGAAGTTCTTCTCTTGCCATACCTGACGAATTCAGGGAACGAATTTTAAGCTCATACTCCAATTCATCGGGGGTCAAATGTGTTGGGTTTACTCACATAAACTGCACATTCTCTGTACTGCGTGCCATTTCGTTCAAATTGAACCACTAGCCTATACCTATTCTACAACGAATTAAACTAGTATTTTAGTATGTATATTTTAAATCTAGGAAATAAAAAAAAAATAAGATTTAAACCTGCTTAAACATCTCCAATTTCATAACCATCAATATCGTACTAATTCCATATTACGCGATTATCTACAAAAAACTAATAATAAGAGGCTCTCGAATTTCATAGTCTAAAATACGACGAATGAATCTAGATTAATGCTAAGACGTTCCAAAAATATTTTAAGCTTTCTTGCAAAACCCGTTTGATGGGCGCCAAATGTAACGTGCGTGGGAGGGTAACGACGGTCTTTGCTTATGCGCCAGGCAGCAAGGCTGCCGCAAAGCCGCAATGGTTAAATGCCCGATGAGACTCTAGGATGTGTTTGCTTCCAAAACGACACTTGACTTGACCAACCAACTAACGACGGACTAACTCGGAAAAACATATGCAAATATAAGGAACGTGAAGTTATTAACACAAAGCTTAGATATGATTGATTCCCATTTTAATCTCTCATGACTCTGCCTACTCTTGCGCCTTAAGCTCGGCTGCCCGAATTCTCTTCTTACTCTAACTAACCATGCCGTTCGCTATTCGGCCTTCAACTCACCACGGTGGTGGTTCATGGGGTCGGTGGGGTGCGGATGAACCATGCTGTCCAGCTATCGATGCGCATGAATAACGGTACTGGATTATAGGTGACTTCACCTCTTTCAACGGAGGGGTGCGCCGAAGGTGTTGTGCACTTGGTCGTAATATCTATGCTGGCAGTGCTCGATTCGTAGACGAAGACACGGGTTGTAGTTCGTAGACCGCGTCACCGAAGGTTCCGACCGTGCCAACGTCGGATTTCCGCGCCTAAGGCAGTGTTCGGCGCTCAAAGAAGTGTTCAGCGGAATGGTGACGGAACCGCTTTTGGGATCGTCGGTCAGCTTAAGCCGCACGTGGCGGACCGCGGGGTCGTGGACACTTCTGTGTGTATTTCGTGTGCCCCAACCTGGCACCTTCGTTTGAAGGGAACCTTCAAACGTTCAATTTTCATTAACAATCTTGTCACATTCGTTTTATATGTGGATTTACCTGCTAATCTGCTATCTATTTTTCCTCACGTTTTTTTTTACAATATTTCACGGTTTAATTTATTACCGTTCTGTAAAAATTCTTTTTGGTAAAAGTACAGCTTATACAGGTTTTTTTGAACAAAAACTTACTTCTATCTGATTTTTATTTTCACCAATTTTTAACGTGAATACTTGTACCGGTTTAAGTTTTACGGTACTAACTGACACTACTGACTCTTAGAACGACCCAAATGGAAATGTCTCACACTTAGCCTTTGGTATTAAGTATAGCCAACATCTACCGGCTCGAATATTAAGACTAACGTGTCCATCGCTGATTGGTTGAGATCCCAATGTGCGTTAGTGAGCAACATCTTTTAATGAGCTACTGCGTTCTGTCATCCTAGCGCTCTCGAGGGACCCTAACCATCAACTCCGACAATTTAAATTTTTGAATTTAAATTAACCAGATTCGAAGCCAAACAATATTTATGTAACCCCGTTACAGTATGTATGTATGTATGTATGTATGTATGTATGTATGTATGTATGTATGTATGTATGTATGTATGTATGTATGTATGTATGTATGTATGTATGTATGTATGTATGTATGTATGTATGTATGTATGTATGTATGTATGTATGTATGTATGTATGTATGTATGTATGTATGTATGTATGTATGTATGTATGTATGTATGTATGTATGTATGTATGTATGTATGTATGTATGTATGTATTTATGTATGTATGTATGTATGTATGTATGTATGTATGTATGTATGTATGTATGTATGTATGTATGTATGTATGTATGTATGTATGTATGTATGTATGTATGTATGTATGTATGTATGTATGTATGTATGTATGTGTGTATGTATGTGTGTATGTGATTACAATTTGCAATTTTTAAATTTGCATTGAAATTCAAGAGAAGCGAGAAACATGCAAATTGTCTGAAGTTCTTGAAGCCTCTTAGTGGAATACGAACTCTGAATTCAAGGAAAAGATAAAACTTTTACCGACTAAATTCCACTATTTAATATTTATTCGCGACAGATACGTATACGCTTTGAAATAAGACACTGATGAAGCCTGCACGTCGTAAGCGAACTACGTGTATGTTGCAAATAAATATAAAATAGTGGAATTTAGTCGGTAAAAGTTTTTTCTTTTCTTTGATTTCAGATTTCAATTGTCATTTTCTTCACTTGTTGTTACTCACAATTGTACAAGAAAAGCAAAAAGCGAAAAAAAGCAGTTAATTTAAGCATGTAGGTATAGTGGTGTATAGGATTAAAAATACTAGTGGGTTGATTTGTCCAAATAAATTTATACAAATTTCAAACAAATTTTGCACATCAATGGATGCTCTTTTCAATCAATAGATACTAGAGCTTAGAAATGTTATATGAAAAATAGGAAGTAAACGTTGCGCGGTAGTAATTTTGTAAGATTTGTTTTCGTTAGTGACATTTTAAAGGACAGATGTCTTATGTCATGTATCATGTTTTAATAATTAAATCAAAAATGACAAGCACTGGAAATCATATCGATTATATTTCCCATTCTCAAGCATGTTTGTGGCGCAGCTTTTGCATTATTTTTCGAACTCGTTTTGTTTTCCTAACCCACTAACATTGTAAAAACGATGCGATCAAGCTAATGACTATCTTTTCATGAAATACATCCACAAAAAGCTTAAGTTTTAATTTCCATGCGAAAATAATTATCTGAAGGAGCGCCAGCTAAGAAAAAGTTCAATTTCTCTTTTTCATATCTAATGCTCTATTCAGTTATTTTTTCTGATTCAGATATATTGCACAATTGAAGCCAAGCAAACTTATAGTAAAATTTTGAGATTAATCATTTTGTTGTCAATATCCTTTTTCTTCAAAAGTGAAGTATATAATAATTTTTCTGAACTCTTGTTTTTCAAAGATGCTAACTTTGGTATTAATATCAAAATATCAAAAAATCTGCTATGAACACATTTTCATATTGTCAATTCAAAACAAATTTCGCATGTGGCTCTGAAGCCCGAAAGTTAAGGCCGACCGATTATAAAACTAAATAATCAAGTAACATAAATGACGCTTACAAGTATTTACGCACCCAAGGAAAGACAATATAATTATTCTACGCAATACGTTGTGAATTTTACTGGTAAATAAGGATTTTGAGGAATACGGAACGGATATTTAAAAATATAGTCAAGTTAATTATAGATGTTCCTGAGCAATTAAATAATGATGATTGTGGCAGTAGAAAGGCTAGGTCACGCCGCTAGGTGGATTAATTCGGGTTTTTATTTAGTAAGTAAATTACTGATAAACATGATAATCTCGACCAACATGTCAAAAGGTCCAATGTACAAATGAAAGATTCTCTTTGCGTCTCCTCTCTTATGCTTATTACGGCAGCATAAATGCATTTCGACCCAATTTTTTTAAAGGATTAGTTTTCCAATAACACCAGCAACCGTTTCATGCAAAATAGACGCATTCAAGTGCATTTATGCCGCCGTAATAAGGGTAAGAGAGGAGACGCAAAGAAAATCTCTCATTTGCACATTGAACCTTTTGAAATGTTGCTCGTCAAATATTAGGTTTAGAAAGAAACTAACTTCACATTCGAATTCCAATCGAAAATAGTCGAGTGAAAAATGGCTTTTTAGCGTTTTGCGCTGGAAATGATCATATAGAAATCGACACGCCTTCGGAACTTAATTTCACTATTTGTTAACGCTGTGCTAGTTATCATATATATGCATCCTAGCGATAAACAATCTTCAGAGTGTATTTTAACCTACTAAATAACTTTACAGAACATAGGAAAGTAATGAAGACATCGTGTGCAAAATTTTTGAGCAGAACTGGCCCGCGAAAAACAAAAATTTGTGTCACCCTATTAGGCGGGTTCACGGTCACCCTGTGTGTAATAAAATGTGCTATATCTTATCAACTAATTGCTTCAAAGAAACACCCGTTGAAAAATTACACATTTTTACTCTATTTTTCTGTTTTTGAGGTTTGGTCCCATTAAAGGTTTGGTCATTAAGGCGGAACCGAAAGTGACTAACGTTATTGTGTTAGTGCGACAAACACTGTACTGTAAACGTTTATTTGAATATTGTATCAGTATTGGTAATATATGTCAAATAGCGGAGCTTGCAAACATAAACAGCTGTTCCGCAGCCAACCGCGCTGACTACAAACATCGCGTAAAAGTGTTTGTTTTCTTTATCAAGGCATTCCGATTCAATCAAAATTAACAGCAGCAACTGAATAATGCGTAGGATCACTAGGATGTTTAATTAATCCGCTTGCATCGGATTGCGTTTTTGATTCCTGCGTTTGCGTTTTGTTTGTTTACTTCACTCTAAGCTCATCGATGCGGCGAAAGTTGAAAGCTCTTTAAAAGCTCATTGATGTGACGAAAGTTTGATACTGTGTTGCTGCTTTTCCGGAAATCGCTAGTTCAACGAAATATGTGCGCAACCAAATATCTTTTAACTAATTCCAGATTATACGTTTTATGAACACTTAATGATCTATATGATCAATTAAATTTATTTTCCATTAGCAATTATGTTTTGCTGAGCGTTTATTGAGACATAGCAGATCGATAAATTGAATTACAAGTTTTTGGAAATTATAACAGCGCTGGAAGCACTGATTACGTGGCGAAAGCGTGCTCTGCCAATACAGATGTATTTTTAAGGCGCAAAACAATACATGCTTCGAATGGTAGCCATTTACCCAGCCATCTTTGAGCCACTGTCGGTTTCCCCTTAAAGTTTTCATGAATAAATTTCATCAATGATTTTTATATATCTTTTAACCAGTAGAACCAATCCTTATGAAATTTGGCAGATACATTTGCAGTGTTAAGACCTCTCATTTAAAGCTAAAATAATAAAAAGCCCCCCTCCCCCCCTTGTCACATTTCGTCACACATTCGTGACTCCTCCCCTGAGAAAGTACGTCACGTCACGCCCCCCCATACTTCACTACTAAAAAAATTAAATATTCATTCCAACCTTTTTATTTAGAGCTGTCAAATGAATTTCTGCAAATAAAAAAAGGAAAATTTTTGAGCTTATAAGTCATCGATTCACGGATTTTGAAGATGATCTTCAATTGCGGCTATCGGATCCGCTTCAGAAGTCGCTGATGTGTCGTCGATTAATGTTTCGCGCATATCGACGCTTTTTACATCCATCCACTCAAATTCGTCTGATCTAGTTGAAAGCATCAGGACTTCCTGCTGACGTCTTGCAGCAACACGCCTTGGAAGAACTTTTCTGACGGATTTTGTCATTTTGTGTATTCATTCAATCGTGCAATCATTCATCACTACCTTAGTGCGAAATTTAATCCTCAAGTGGCATAAACTATATCCTTCAGAGAGCTTTTGAATGAGGTGCAATATAAATTATACCGAAAAACCTTAAAAGCAGCCATGGAACTTCGGTATGAGTTTTTGTTCTCAATCGATGATTAGCACGAATATCAAGGGAAAACATTGCCATGGGTCTCTGGTAGCATCCCGTAGCCCTTCAAGAGTTTGTGCGACTGCTATTTGCGGTTGCAAAAATCTTTTAGGCAGGACGGTACACAAGCAGCTCTTCAGCGGTGTACTGTATATTCTGTACAGCATTAATGGAGAGTTCATACTACATAAAATAAATGAGTCCTGTTCACACATATATGTTAAAAAAAGCTTTCATTCAAAGAATTTAACTATTGGTTTTAAAATCCATCAATCAAGAAGCCTTCAATAGTTGTATCTTAAAATGAAGGCTAAATTATAATTTCCTGAATAAATTTTCCATTCGATTTCTTTTCATGTGACGTCACATAACTTCATAGCCCCCCTCCCCCCTACGTCACAAATCGTCACGATTAGGTCAACCCCCCCTCCCCCCTATAAGCGTGACGTACTTCATGGATGCCCCCTAAATCGGTTCAGCTATATCCGAGAAACAGGCGATAGAAAATGAGCTGCACACACACACACATATATACACACATACACAAACAGACATTGCTCAGTCCGACGAGCTCTATCGATTGGTATATGTGATTCGGCCCTCCGGGCCTCGGATCAACTTCGTGTTTTTCGACCAATTTTTAAACCTTTGTTATATACTATAAAAAAGGTAAAAACAGAAAATTGATACAATATACAACAAAAATAC
This sequence comes from Sabethes cyaneus, assembly GCF_943734655.1. Classification (NCBI taxonomy): domain Eukaryota; kingdom Metazoa; phylum Arthropoda; class Insecta; order Diptera; family Culicidae; genus Sabethes; species Sabethes cyaneus. The sequence goes on along the minus strand of NC_071354.1, from coordinate 114,778,159 downwards.
GTCAGTATACAACAGTACACTCACATTACTTAATACCGAGCACAATATTTTGACAGATTAGATTGCATCATCCATTTTGGAGCAAGCAGCATCGTAGGTCTGTTAAATAATTTGAACTAATTTTTACTTTTTCTCACTGTAATATAAGACACATATACGGTATAACACCGTGTATAAACTAACGAATATAAACAGGGGGTGTGGTCACATGTCTTGTGGTCGCGGGATCTCGAACGTATTAACAGATAGCCTTGTAAACTAATCAAACAGATCATGAAGCGAGAATTTCTGGTTAGACCGAGACCGAGTGAAAACTCGTTACCACTTTGATGACATCATTTTTTACAAAATAAGTGTTTTTTTTTATTGGACGATGGAATTAATGCGAGTGTCTCGGCTGTTTGTTTGTGGTTGAAGGTTGAACTACAATAAGGTTAAGTCGGATAGTATTTTATTTTATTAAACCACAATAGTACTTTCAAAAATAATCATGCACCTGAGACGATTTATTGAAGACCGTGGACCCCCGTTCGTTTGACCGTTTTTAATCTGAACACTTTTTAATATGAACCCCGCTGGTTTGCACGACGTGCAAATTAAAAATGGTTCAAATATCATTCTCAAGATGACATCATTTGCTTATGCAGACAATGCACATAAACACAATTTGTTTGTACTGATCTAGCATGTTTAATCAGGTTCACATTCCGCTTCCCAACGATTACGATAGAAATCCGATCGGAGAATGAAATATTCGCTGCTACCAACTGCCAACTAAATCAAACCACCAAATCAATAACAAAGAGTAGGGCGGCCAGTTCAAACAAGTTTCAGTATATTTGGGGTTGCCAGTTGTTTAATTTAAAAACTAACACAGTTAGTTTGCATGAGGAATCGTTCAAACGAACGAGGGTCCACGGTAGTGACTGAGTAAATCAAGTTGAAAATCTCGCGTAACTTTTCAAAAGGACTTAAGTAAAAATGAGAGTACTTCTGTTTATCATGGCGACGCAAGTGCACTTGATCGCGTCTGCTTTGCACCAAGGTGGCGTCATTGGCTAACTAATGAATAGTTTACCTATTGAATGCTTTGAAATTCACTCATGTTGCCATGATAACTGAAAGAAAGGGACACTGAAGAGAAACTCTCAGTGTTATGCAGGTCCTTTCGAAAAGTTACGCGAGAAATATTTGGACAAAAAAATCGAATTGTTTTGACATATAAGTTATGGATATACCTATATTCTTGTGCATTTTTTCAAAACATACCAATTAACCATGAAATTATTCTGTGTTTCAGATTACATATCACAAAAAAACGTATGTTCTGTATATCTTTTATGGTATGTATGTTGGTCCGCTGAGAGCACATCACTGTAATTTCTTGGGTCAGAATTACATATTTAATGGTATGTATTGAGGTCGACTCAATCAAGAGACAGGAATGTACTTCAAAATACGTCAAGAAAGAAGTGGACGGTTGTACAGTTCGCCATTGTTTTGTACTTTAATGTATGCTTTCCGACTGTAATATGCAATTTTCAGGTTCTGTTTTTCGACTATGTAGTCTGTATTTAGCAGCTAAAACGATGTGTTGGTTCTATATCCGAAACGTCGGATATAGAAGCAAAACATCGTTTTAGCTGCTAAATACAGACTACATAGCGAAAAAACAGAACCTGAAAAAAGTCAAGAAAGAAGTAATAAGTAATACTAGTCTGTACAGAACTGAAGCCTGTGAACAATAAATAAATAAAAAATGGTTATTTTATATTTTAGTACTATTCGACGTTCCAAAACATAATTTTTTGCCTGTTTCACATAGTTAAACAATATATATATATATATCATTCCATCTCAAACGTACACACCCCAGTAACAATTTGGGTTTTATTACACTCTTATGATGGCATTTAGGAACAAAATTGGTTGGTCATGAAAACCGCCATAAGAGTGCAATAAAACTTACATTGCGTTCATTGTTCATTCCGATCCCACAACCAATTTCCCAAAGTATTATGCCGATTGATCAATCCCCCTAGCAGTGGTGCTACTTCCTTTTTTACAGATTTTCAATTTTTCATTTTTCGGGTTCAAATATCTCTGAAACAGTTTGATGTGAAAACATGCCAATATACTTTTTCTATGGACTTTTGGCCGCGCAATCGAATAATGTTATCAGTTTTAATCTAATTTGTCAATATCATACATTTTTTGTAATTTAAAACGAAAAATGCGAATATCTCAAAACAATTCTTATTTTCAAATAAATATGCTCAAAATGTTCGCCAGAAAATTCTACAAGAGAATCACCTAACTAGAAAAAATATGGATATGGCATTTTGAATATCTGGGACATGCGTAAAGTGATGTCCGAAATTTTCCATTATTCGATTACTGATTAATCGGTGAGCGTTGTCTGCACTAATCGATTAATTCAACTATTCGTGGCAAGTAGTGTTCGATTAAAAATATTCGAATATTTCTTTGATTAATTCGATTAATCGAACGATTATAAACGATAATGAGCCTTATTCGGGGATTATTCGTGTTCATTGAACTATTCCATTAATTCAACTACTCGTGCTGGCAGTATTCGATTTAAAATTATTCGAATATTCCTTGTGTTATTCGATTAGTAGAATTAATCGAACGATTAACATTTTCGTGACTAAATAATGTATTTTAATGAAAATATGCATTTTTAACATAGAATCAGCATAATAAATTTTGATGTTCTGGATACTTTTGTATGCTTTTGTACCTATAAAAATAGATTTCTGTCTTCTCTGTCTGTCCCTATGTTCCTTATAGACTCGAAAATTACTTAACCGATCGGCGTGAAAATTTGCATGTAGGGGTTTTTGGTGCCAGGGAAGGTTCTTATGATGGTTATAGATCCCTGCCCCCACTAAAAGGGGGGGGCTCCCATACAAATGAAACACAAATTTCTGCATTACTCGAGAACTAATCAAGCAAATGGAACAAGATTTTACATGTGGGTGTTTTTGGAGACAAACAAATTTTCTATGGTGAATTGAGACCCTTCCCCACTTTAGGAGGGGGGCTCCTATACAAATGAAATACAAATTTCCTCATAACTCGAGAAGTAATTATACAAATGGAACCATATTTGACACGTGGGTGTTTTTGGAGGCAAGAATTATTTCTATGATGAGTTAGGACCCCTTACCTTTTTAGGAAGGGGACTCCCATACAAATGAAATACAAATTTCCTCATAACTCGAGAACTAATTAATCAAATGAAACCATATTTCGCACGTGGGTGTTTTTGGAGGCAAGAATTTTTTCTATGATGAATTAGGACCGCTTATCTTTTTAGGAGAGGGGGCTCCCATACAAATAAAATACAAATTTCCTCATAACTCCAGAACTGATCAAGCAAATGGAACCAAATTTGGCATGTGGGTGACAAGAATTCTTTCTATGGTCAATTGAAACCTCTCCCTACTTTAGGAGGGGTGGCTCCTATACAAATGAAATACAAATTTCCTCATAACTCGAGAATTAATTAATCAAATGGAACCATATTTCGCATGTGGTTGTTTTTGGAGTCATAATTTTTTTCTATGATGAATTAGGACCCCTCTCCCTTTTTAGGAAGGGGGGGTTCCCATACATATGAAATTCAAATTTCCTCATAACTCGAGAAGTAATCAAGCAAATGCAACACAATTTGGCATGTGGGGGATTTTGTGGGTAGAAATTTTTTTAATGATGGTTTGAGTCCCCTCACCCCTGTGGGAGGGGGATAAGGACTCTCATACAAATAAAACAGAAATTTTTGAGTAACTCAAAAACTAATCGAACTCGAGAAATTTTAGACTCTTTCATAAAACATTAATTAATAACAAGACCACCAAAATCTATTAATAGTAACATTAGATAATTCAGCGCGAGACAGCCACGGCCGCGAGTGTTGCCGGCGGCCTGCCATCGGAAGCGCCAGCCACTGCGGGGCACAGTGGGACCATTCTGGAAAAAGGCGGTCAAAAGTCTTTTCTTGCTTTTCCTGACGTTTTCAAGCTTAGGTGTCTTAGGAGAAGTTTCATAAAAAAGTGTTCTGCATCTAATGATATTTTCATATAATTAGATATTAAGGGGATAACAAACTTGAAAAAACTAATTTTTTATAGGAACTAGATAGCATGGTCATGTGTTTGGCAAAGTTGTCGAACTTTGAATTTCATTAAACTTTTCCGAAGATACTAAGTATTTGCATCATATGGTTTGCGAGATATAATTGACTTTCTGTCGTGACCCCCTTAAAATCAGGGTTTTAAACTTTTTGTACAGAAAACCTCTAACAGGTTCGACATGTTCTACAAACTTTTGGATACTATCAAAATACGTAACTTTCTAGAAGGTGTAAATATCATATGTTGCTTTATTTGTTTTGAAAATTGATTTGAAGCATAAATTTTACCGTTTTTACAAGTATTTTTTTCCGTAAATAGGCACCTACTGGCAGCTAAAGTTAGCACCGCTTGAACCGCCATAGAATATAGTATAATTGTGCCAAAAATCTCGGCCGGGTCTGCTCGGGCATTTTGGTTATTTCAATTATGAATTACATACATATATGCTGGGTTATCAGGGTTTTATTATTCGTATATGTTCATAATAATTTCACTGGACCTCGTCCATGTCTGTTTCGCTATCTGTTGCAGAATTATTTTCGTTTTGGTACTTTTGCAAAAGTTTGTATGCTGCTGTTGGTTTTCTTAAAGTTAAAATCAATGGATCCGACGTCGCAAATTTTCCCAAATTTTTTAAATTAAAATTTAAATTTTTCAATTTTTTGGATAAATTTAGCATCTCAGAGTTATAGTTTTTTACCGAAATTATAAAAAGATTCCACGTTTGTTTTGCTATTTTGCTCCATCCGGCGAGTAGACATTTGCAGATTTTTTAACAGTTTTTTCTATCAAATTTCCAAAATAAAAAAATTTGCTTATAATTTTATTAGTAAAGATTACTTATACGGTGCTTTTTTTTCTTTTTTTTATACGGTGCTTATTCTATGAACTACGAACCAGGACGTAACCGCAACGTAACCGTCAATTGCAAATTGTCACCTACCAATGAAGCAATAAAAAATTGGTTCCCAAGTGAAGTGCACCGCTTCACTTCAAAACAGGCTCCAATCTGCGTTGGTGGAGCAGGTTTCACTATATCAAGACAGTAGCTTTTAAATTTTTTTTAAAGTTTAAATTGTACTTTTCTATCAAATTTTCAGTAGAAGCGTAAAGACTTTGAATACAAATGGTATGGTATGAAAAATCTAGTCATTAACAAATCGTGCCTGACTTTCAATCGCCGTCAACTGAAACAATCATCACTTTCAATTGAAGCTTGCTTGAATAGTTCTATTCAACAAAGAAACCAAGTCGCTTCATGTGTAAAGCGAAGGAAAGTCAGAATCAGATTCATTTATTTGTTTCGATAATATCGGGCTGGTAAATGGCTGGGTAATGCGTAACATCGGTACCCCGCGTACCTGTAGTTATAAAATAGACCCCGCAGTGGTCATTAGCCTCTTATCCAGCAACTCCTCGTGGTACCAGCCGGAATACGAGCAACCTTGGTGGAGATCGGGTAACCAACCCCGGTGGAAGCTAAGGTCGTATACCGACAGGGAAGGAGGCACTCATGCATCTGCTGAGTGTGGGGCAAAAGGAACAGCCTTGCCAGCCGTGAGCGTCTGACTCCAGGTTAGGGGCGGCTCGCGACGGTGATTCCACTGCACGGCGAATCGCCGTTTCCGTACCAGGTATGCGGCTGTATCCCAGGTTAGGGGCGACATACAACAGCGACTGATTCGGAGCGGACGGCTGACTTATGAAACGCTGTGTCTCGCCAGCTATACCCAAGACAGCAGCCCTGTCCGCGAGACTAGGCATCGCAGCCCCAGTAAGGCAGTATGCTTAAACAATTTTCGCTAGGAGAAATTCAGGAAAAGAACTACAACCGGATAATCGGCATGGACCCAGGCAAAAGAAAAAAGACAACGATTATTGGAAACTTGGTACTTGGAATGTCAGGACTCTACTTGAACCGGCACGCGCGGGTATCCTGGTAAGAGAGCTGCAGAAGATGAAGGTCGAGGTTGCAGCCATCCAGGAAGTGCGGTGGCCGAAGACGGGAGAACGTGAATTCCGCGCAGTAGATCCTATTGCGGGCACGACATTCAAGTATCACATCTACTACAGTGGCGGCGATAAAGCAGAGCATGGAGTCGGATTCGTATTACATGGAAAACAAATGAAGCGTGTCTGTCGCCGTCGAACAAAATACCATAAGCAGAAAAGACAGGTTGGCATCACGGTTAGATAAAAACGAAAACTTCACTGTGACAGGTAACAGATAACGAGAACCAGAACGACAATTACAGATCAGACAGTCAGACGTGTACTAAATTAATGAGATACAAAATTAGACTTGATCACAAATTTCGTTAAAATCGTAAGTAAAATAATTGATGTTAGATACAGATTAAAACTTTCTATAATTTCTAAATACAGTTAAAACTACATATACATAAACTAAATACATAAACCTTGTTGTGGAACACAGAATATACAAACGTTGAAGACATTTATTGTAAGTACATACATAAAAAAGTTATACTTAAAATTAAGGATTAAAATATTTTAGCTTGAAGCTAACTCTGATAAAATTAAGAGTTTGACTACGAGAGGTCCGAAACGATTCTAGTTCCCGCAATAAACTTCAAGAATAAATTGAAATTACTATCGGCGTCAGTTCCATAAGGAACAAAATGGCTGAATCTGTTATCGATACCACTAACAAGTCTGCCATGAGTAGCGATGACCATCACTGTAGGGTATGCAACCTGCCGGATGATGTAGACAACATGGTCCAATGTGATGGATGCAATTTCTGGGACCATTTTAATTGTGCCGGCGTAACCGATAGTATTGCCAATGAGAGTAGAAGCTATTATTGCCGGGATTGCGTTCCCCGTGCTCCCCGATCTACGGTTCAATCAAAATCGACCTCTTCTAGTGCCCGTGAAGCACGCATTCAATTGGAGCTTCAACGCTTGGAAGAAGAAAAGGGATTGCGCGTCCAGGCAATGGCAGAAAAGGCAAAACAAGAAACAGAAATGCAAGAAAAAGCGTTACAGTTAGAGATGGAAAGAAAAAAAAAGACAATTGCCGAAAAGCTATCACTGGATACGGAATTTATCAAAAGGAAGTATGAAATACTCCAATCTCAGATAGATGAAGATAATGATGGTACGAGCGTGCGAAGTCGACGTAGCACTATGCGAGACATCGAGAAAGTTGCAGATTGGGTAAACAATCGACCAGCAGTGACCCTGAGTTCCAATACTGGTATTATCAAACCCACTGGACTCACGTCGCAAGCAGCAACTATACACACTTCAGAGCAGGCGAAGACTGCCAACAGCTCACTTGTTCCAGGCTATGCCTATGAGATTTCTCCTCCAGCGGTATCACGCAACGAATTTGCATCGGTTCCATTCATAACGACTTCAACTTCACAAACAGCGCCACTTCAATCAACTCCCCTTGCCGCTGTGACGGTAGAAAGTGCTGTCGGGAGAAACAGACAACAGGAGGAGGGCATGGCAGTTTCCGCAGGCCTAACGACTCAACCACCATTGGGTCCGGGAACGACACGGAATACAACGAGATGTTCTGAATCAGCAGGGGTGACCAGTTCAACAGCAGTATTAACAACTCTATCCCAGTTTAATAATGGAATGGCACTAAATAGCAATACCATACACGACAATACAGCAAATGTGGTGTCAGTAAGTAATCGATATTTAGTATCTGATAGGTCCAATTACTTGTTAAACCATACCGGGTTAGGCTTTAACGAGCAGCCATATTGGTCTTCTCAGTCGCGCTTTATTCGTTCCGGCGCAGCTCCTTTGGTAGATCTAAACTGTGATCCTGGTACGACTTTAAACGCGCCCCTTAATGTAAGCGGAATCTCTGCTTTTCCTCCGCTGAAATCGTCCGCGATTAATAATCCGTGTCCCACTAATATGTCTTCACAACGCCCGCTAGTGACTAGTGTGTCAAGCTATCAAACTCCGATTCCATCGGTACCACAAGTTGGAAGTAATGTCCCACGACTGTATTCGGGCCCGAATGCTCAGCAACTAGCCGCTCGACAAGTTGTATCAAAGGATCTCCCATCCTTTTCTGGCGACCCAGCGGAATGGTCACTATTTTGGAATAGCTACATAGGAACAACAGATATGTGTGGGTTTACAGATGCTGAAAACCTTATTCGGCTGCAGCGATGTCTTAAAGGGGAAGCGAGAAAGGCTGTCAGTTGCTTCTTGGTACATCCGTCGAACGTCCCCGAAGTGATGAATACATTGCGAACCCTGTTCGGGCGACCAGATGCCATCATAAATTCATTGCTGAGTGAAGTGCGTGCCACCCCAGCACCCAAACCCGAAAAACTGACTACACTCATAAATTTCGGATTGGTAGTGAGAAATCTCTGCGCCCATCTAGTGAACACGGGACAAGAAGCACATCTGACAAATCCTCTCTTACTGCAAGAATTAGTCGATAAATTACCCGCCAATATTAAACTTGATTGGGCTCTATCCAAACAACGCCATCCGTATGTAGACCTTCGTACCTTTGCAGAGTATATGAGCGTGATCATTACGGCAGCCAGCAGCGTGACAACCACTCAGGATTCATTCGCTCAGAGAACGGACAGGCAAGTTGGGAAAGCTTTCGTCAATGCTCACTCTGCGGAGAGCACTATTGAGCCAGACCAACTGCACGCAAATCATAGAGAGTTAAACGTTCAAAGCAATAGAGGTGAACGCCCGTGTCTGGTATGTCGTGATGTTGGGCATAAACCGAAGGATTGCACCTTGTTTCATCAAAGTTGCTTAGCTGATCGGTGGAAGATCGCAACAAATTTGCACCTTTGTCGACGATGTTTGTATCCGCACGGCAGATGGCCTTGCAAAGCTTCTTTATGCGGAGTAAATGGATGTCAACAGCGGCATCATCGTCTACTGCATCCAGGAGAGATCTCGGTAGCAGAAAGTAATGCTACAAATACTGGTACGGTGGCCGTTCACCATAATTTACGTCAAAAGACGCTTTTTCGGATGATTCCAGTTACACTGCATGGCAATGGGAGATCGGTCGCAACTTTAGCTTTTTTAGATAGCGGATCAGATTCCACGTTACTGGAGAAAACCATTGCAGATAAATTAGGACTGACTGGCCCCGTGAATCCTATTTGCATGCAGTGGACCAACGGAGTGAAGTGTACCGAGCAGAACTCGCAGCAGATACGATTGACTATATCCGGAAGCAATTCGAACAAACAGTTTGCTTTGAATGGGGTGCGTACGATAAGCAGTCTGGCATTACCTCACCAGTCAATCAAATTTGAGGACTTCGAACGTAATTATCCACATCTTCAAGGGCTTCCGGTGCAAAGCTACAGTGAAGCATCCCCAGGAATCTTGATCGGTTTAGACAACACTAGGTTGAAAACAACACTCGAGTTACGAGAAGGGAGAAAAAACGAACCGGTAGCGACGAAAACTCGGTTAGGGTGGGTACTGTTCGGGAACGCAAGTAAATTAGAGAGCCCTGCTCCTTCCCATGTCTTTCACATATGCGTACAGTCCTCGGATCAGCAGTTGCATGATTTAGTAAAAAGTTTCTTTTGCGTAGAAAGTGCCGGGGTTACGCATAAGGATGCAACAGAGTCAGCCTCTGACAAACGTGCTAAAGATTTATTAAAGGCAACAACGGTTCGAACATCGAATGGAAGATACCAAACGGGTCTTCTATGGAAATTTGATCGAGTGGAGCTCCCCAACAGTAAACCGATGGCAGAAAGACGACTTTATTGCTTAGAGAGACGATTGGCAAAGTACCCCACACTCTACGCTAATGTAAAGCAACAGCTTGTTGAGTACCAAACTAAAGGGTATGCACATGTAGCGTCAGAGTCTGAACTAGCGCAAGTAGGTGAGAATCCGGTTTGGTACCTTCCACTCGGCGTGGTCATTAACCCAAAGAAGCCAGACAAGGTACGCGTGGTTTGGGATGCGGCGGCGATGGTACGAGGAATTTCTTTAAATTCAGTTCTCCTCAAAGGGCCTGACATGTTGACGTCACTCCCGGCTGTGTTGAGCCGGTATCGGCAGAAGCAAATCGCTATTAGTGCCGATATAAGGGAAATGTTCCATCAAGTGCTCATCCGACCAGAAGACCGTCAAGCTCAACGTTTCCTGTGGAGGGATAATCCGTCACTTCCGATCCAGACATTCGTGATGGATGTAGCCACCTTCGGTGCTTCCTGTTCGCCCTGTTCCTTACAGTACGTGAAAAACCTTAATGCTATGGAACACTTCAAGACATATCCAACAGCAGCCAATGCGATAGTGGAAAACCACTATGTGGACGATTATCTCGACAGCACAGATACAGTAGATGAAGCAGTACAGCTTATATTAGATGTTAAGACAGTTCATGCCAACGGAGGGTTCGACATTAGACACTGGTTGTCGAATTCTGCGGAAGTCATCAAGCGAGTAGGCGAAAGGTACGCGGATGAGACTAAATCCTTCGTATTGGACAAAACAAACGCAGCAGAGCGAGTGTTAGGCATGATTTGGTTGCCGAAAGAGGACGTGTTTTCCTTTTCAGTCGTTTTGCGAGAGGATCGAAAACCATTGCTTGTAGATATGAGAACACCTACTAAAAGGGAAATACTTAGTCTCGTCATGAGTATATTTGATCCCTTGGGATTAGTAGCCGTTTTTGTTGTCCACGGAAAGATAATGATACAGGATATCTGGCGAGCTGGAACTGGGTGGGACGATCCAATAGCGAATCAAATACTACCACGCTGGAAGCAGTGGATACTGCTGATTCAGGAACTGCATAAAGTAAAGGTTCCCAGGTGTTATTTTCCGGGGTACGATCGCGACACATACGACTCGTTGGAGCTCCATGTATTTGTGGACGCTAGTGAAGTGTCGTATGCTGCTGCGGCCTATTTTCGCGTGATTGATGGTGGTGAGATCCGCTGTAGCCTGGTGTCAGCAAAAACTAAAGTGGCACCCCTTAAACCGCTATCTATACCGCGCCTAGAACTGCAAGCTGCTGTTATGGGGACCAGATTGATGAAAACCATCCTGATGAATCATACGCTATCCGTACAACGCAAATTTATGTGGAGTGATTCGAACACAGTCCTATCTTGGTTGGCTACAGACCCACGCAAACGAACGCAGTTTGTTGCATTTCGGGTAGGAGAAATATTAGAGGCTACAGAGGTCAATGAATGGCATTGGGTACCGTCGAAATGGAATGTAGCTGATGAGGCAACGAAATGGGGCAAAGGACCGTCTCTAAATAACGCCAGTAGATGGTTTAAAGGCCCTGAATTTCTCTATACTAGTGAAGCATGTTGGCCGAAAGTTAAGTCAAACGTGCCAGAGACTGTTGAAGAGCTAAGGCCGATTTACGTTCACTCACATGTCACCGTGCAATCAGTAGTGGAGTTTGCGCGATTCTCCAAGTGGGAGCGATTGTTGCGAACAGTCGCCTTCGTGCGCCGGTTCGGAGAGCGTTGTCGACAGCCTAACCGGGTGAAATCTACAAATGCTATAATGGTACTGAGTCAAGAAGAATTGATTGAAGCTGAGAAAGTTATTTGGAGGCTTGTTCAAGCTGAATGTTTCCCAGATGAGTGGGCAACCTTTCAGAAAAACAAGGAAGTATCCGCTAGTCAGCAAACACAAATATGGAAAGGAAGCAAATTGTATAAACAATCTCCTCTACTTGGTCAAGACGGTGTGATAAGGATGCATCGCCGACTGGGAGAAGCTTCTTGGATTTCCTTCGATGTAAAATTCCCTATAATACTACCGAAAGATCATCATGCAACCGACTTGCTAGTTGATTGGTTTCATAGACGATACGGTCATGCAAATAATGAAACGGTTGTAAACGAATTGAAACAGAAATATCACATTCCAGCCATGAGAGTACGCGTACGAAAATTAAGCAGGTGCTGCATGTGGTGCAAGGTGTACAAAGCAACGCCAGAAATACCAAGAATGGGTCCACTCCCAGCAGTTAGACTAACCCCGTACGTCAGAGCCTTTACGTTTGTCGGACTGGACTACTTTGGTCCTATCATGGTTCAATTAAGACGTAGCAGCGTAAAGCGGTGGGTGGCGTTATTTACGTGCCTTACCGTAAGAGCCATCCATCTGGAAATTGTCGTTAGTCTTTCGACGGAGTCTTGCAAAATGGCAATCAGAAGGTTCATAGGACGAAGAGGTGCACCGCAGGAGATCTATTCAGACCAGGGAACCAATTTCCAGGGATGCAGCCGGGAGCTTGCTAAGCAAATATCAACGATGAATAAACACATGGCGCAATCATTCACGAATACTATAACGCAGTGGAAGTTCAATCCCCCTACGCGCCACACATGGGTGGAGCCTGGGAAAGGCTAATTCGTTCAGTTAAACTAGCCCTCAATACGCTTCTGGTAACCAAGAAACCTGACGATGAGACATTATCAACAGTAATTGTTGAAGCGGAATCAATCGTTAACTCGCGTCCCTTAACCTACATACCGCTGGCTAACGCCGAGAAAGAGGCAATCACACCGAATCATTTTTTGCTTCTCAGCACTAATGGAGTGAATCAACCGGCCGTGATGCCAACGGATGCATGCTCTTCACTGCAAACAAATTGGAAGTTAGCTCAAGTGATGTTGGACAATTTCTGGGGACGATGGATAACGGAATACTTACCCGTCATTGCCAGACAAACAAAGTGGTTTGAAGAGAAAAGATCATTGCGGGTTGGGGATCTGGTGATCACCATCGATGAGAGTGTCCGAAACAGCTGGACTAGAGGCAGGATCCTGGAAGTATATCCTGGCAAGGATGGACGTGTACGTCGGGCTAAAGTGCAAACTAAGTCAGGAATTTTCGAACGACCAGCTACTAAGCTAGCGTTGTTAGACGTGCGTAAAACAGATGGTACAGCGGAAGAAACTTCGAGCAATACGGGTGGGGGCATGTCGCCGTCGAACAAAATACCATAAGCAGAAAAGACAGGTTGGCATCACGGTTAGATAAAAACGAAAACTTCACTGTGACAGGTAACAGATAACGAGAACCAGAACGACAATTACAGATCAGACAGTCAGACGTGTACTAAATTAATGAGATACAAAATTAGACTTGATCACAAATTTCGTTAAAATCGTAAGTAAAATAATTGATGTTAGATACAGATTAAAACTTTCTATAATTTCTAAATACAGTTAAAACTACATATACATAAACTAAATACATAAACCTTGTTGTGGAACACAGAATATACAAACGTTGAAGACATTTATTGTAAGTACATACATAAAAAAGTTATACTTAAAATTAAGGATTAAAATATTTTAGCTTGAAGCTAACTCTGATAAAATTAAGAGTTTGACTACGAGAGGTCCGAAACGATTCTAGTTCCCGCAACAGTGTCATTAGGTGGAGGCCCATCAATGACCGTCTATGCGTGTTGAGAATTAAGGGCAAATTCTTCAACTACAGTCTGATAAAAGGGTACCGACGAACGACAAGCCCGATGACGTAAAAGAGGCGTTCTATGATCTTCTTGACAGAACATATGGAGAGTGCCCAAGACATGACATAAAGATAGTCATCGGGGATACAAATGCACAGGTCGGACGTGAAGAGTTCTTTCGTCCCGTTATTGGTAGAGAAAGTCTCCATTCTACCACAAACGACAATGGCCTGAGGCTAATCAACTTCGCTGCAGCCAGAGGAATGGTTATCTGTAGTACCCATTTTGCACGATGGAACATTCGGAAGCACACCTGGAAAGACCCTAATGGAGAGGCCTGCTCTCAGTTCGACCACGTTCTGGTTGATGGCCGGCACTTTTCTGATGTCGCAGACGTGCGATCCTTCCGGGGACCAAACGTTGACTCGGACCACTATCTCGTAGTAAGCAAGATCCGCGCACGGTTGTCCAACGTATTCAAATCGAAACCAACGAGGAAGATACGACTGAACATCCGGCGGTTATCAGCGGAGGGAGTTGCTGCAGAGTACTCTCAGAAGACTGATGAACGGATCGGTGAACATCTCGGAGAGAACCTGAACGAACAGTGGAGACACATCCACGACGCGATCAGTACTACAGCGCGGGAAGTGTTGGGTACTACTGCTGCAGCCACTTCCAGTGAGTGGTTTGACGCAGAGTGCCAGCGAGCGACTGATGAGAAGAATCGAGCCAGAAGTCACATTTTGGCTGCAACTGTGACACGCCAGAGCAGGGAGAGATACCGAGATGCTAGAGCTGCCGAAAAGAGACTTCACCGTCGTAAGAAACGTCAGCACTGGGATCGCGTTCTTGCGGAGGCGGAGAATTGCTTCGAGAGGCACGATACAAGAAGCTTCTTTAATACGATCAACGGAATCAGGAACCGGACCGTGCCAACTCCTGTTATGTGCAACGACAAGGAGGGGAACATGATTACCGAAAGATCGGAGGTGGCTAGGCGGTGGAAACAATATTTCGATGCATTGTTGAATGGTGAACAAGATGGAACGGTCAACAGAAACAGGATAACGATTGAGGATGATGGACAAGCTGTGGATCCACCAACTTTGGAAGAGGTTAGAAAAGCAGCGAGAGAGCTGAAAAACGGCAAAGCAGCTGGAAAGGACGGCATCCCCGCCGAACTTTTGAAAGTCGGGAGCGAACGGCTGTATTGTGCAATCCATCAGGTTATACTAAAGGTATGGACTGAGGAGGAATTACCTACGGACTGGTTGGAAGGTCTCATATGCTCAATTTACAAAAAGGGCCATCGACTCGAATGCAGCAATTATCGAGGAATTACTCTCCTCAATTCTGCATACAAAATTCTCTCCCGCATCCTGTTTCTCAGACTGAGGCCGTTACAGGAAACCTTTGTTGGCGAATACCAGTGCGGTTTTCGAGAGGGACGCTCCACGACGGACCAAATGTTCACCTTGCGACAGATCCTCGATAAATTCCGGGAATTCAACTTGCAGACTCATCATCTGTTTATAGACTTCAAGGCGGCGTACGATTCAGTTAAACGAAACGAGCTGTGGCAGATTATGCTTGAACATGGTTTTCCAACAAAACTGATTGGGCTGATATGTGCTACCCTTGATGGTTCAAAATCAAGCGTCAGGATAGCGGGTGAGACTTCGGACTCGTTTGTGACGTTAGATGGTTTGAAACAAGGTGACGGACTATCGAACTTGCTGTTCAACATTGCATTGGAAGGTGCTATTCGAAGGGCCGGCGTGCAGAGAAGCGGTACCTTCATCACGAAATCTCATATGCTCCTAGGGTTCGCGGACGACATCGATATCATTGGTGTTAACCGTAGAGCTGTGGAAGAAGCGTACACGCATCTTAAAGAGGAAGCTGCGAGGATAGGGCTTATCATAAATTCTACCAAAACAAAGTATATGGTGGCTGGTAGAGAGCGTGGTAGCCCTTCGGGTGTTGGAACTGCGGTGGTGATAGATGGAGATACTTTTGAAGTGGTCGACGAATTTGTTTACCTTGGTACGTTAGTGTCATGTGACAACGATGTGAGCCGGGAAGTAAAAAGGCGGATAGCGGCTGCCAACAGGGCCTTCTACGGATTCTGAGGTCCCGTAGCCTACAACTCCGTACAAAACTCGCGCTCTATAAGACGCTAATTCTCCCGGTGGTACTCTACGGCCACGAAGCGTGGACGTTGAAAAAGAGCGACCGACGAGCTCTTGGCGTTTTCGAGCGTAAGATCCTGCGATCAATTCTTGGCGGCATATTAGACGAAGGAGTGTGGCGCAGGCGCATGAATCATGAAATATACCAAGTGTACAAAGATGCGGATATTGTGAAGCGACTCAAATACGGCAGGCTACAGTGGGCTGGCCACGTAGCAAGGATGCCGGATGAGAGACCAGCGAAAACAATATTTAGCAGAGAACCCGACAGAGGCCGACGACTTCGAGGCAGACCCCGTACCCGTTGGATGAGCGCTGTTGACGAGGATGCTAGAACAGCGGGTGTTAGGGGCGACTGGAGAGTGGCAGCCCAAGACCGAGTAATGTGGAGACGGCTCCTGAATTCGGCATTGATTCGATAAGCGGATTGTCGCCGAAAAACTACAACTACTACAATATCGGGCTACGACTTCCTAAAGTAAGATATGTTGGAAAATCAAAATAAATTGATGAGCGATGAATGACTGAACAATATATTTTTGTAGCCTTTTTCTAAATAACTTTTATACACATTTGTCACATTTATCTACACCCCCTCTCCCCCTATGTCACAACCTGTCACAAAAGTGACACCCCCCTCCCCCCATAAGCCGTGGACGTCATTATTGAACGGTCCCTAAACCGTTAATAAAGCCATTTTCAAGTTTCGAAATTACCTAGTGATTGTGGTTTTGGCCGTTCAGCCATTAAATTATACTTCTTCTTCTTCAGCAGCATAGAGCCGGGGTGGCTCGTGCTGTTTCAAGCACTCGTCTCCATTCAACTCGGTCTTGGGCCACTCGTCGCCAATTTCCTAGTCGTCTCAGAAGTCGCAAATCGCTTTCGACCTGGTCGAGCCATCGTGCACGTTGGGCCCCCCTGTTCCTGGTGCCGGTGGGGTTGTTGAAGAGGACCGTTTTCGTCGCACTGTCGTCCGGCATCCTTACGACGTGTCCGGCCCACCGTAGCCTGCTAACTTTCGCTAGATGTACGATGGGAGTCTCCCCAAGCAGTGCCTGTAGCTCGTGATTCATACGCCTCCGCCACTCTCCGCTTTCAGTTTGTACTCCGCCAAATATCGTCCGCAGCACTTTCCGCTCAAACACGGCAAGGGCGCGTATGTCCTCCGTAAGCAGCGTCACGGCTTCAAGTCCATAAAGAACTACCGGTCTAATAATGGTTTTGTACATTGTTAGCTTCGTGCGGCGGCGTATGCTTCCTGATCGTAGCGTTTTACGAAGGGCAAAGTAGGCCCGATCTCCCGCTTGGATGCGCCGCTGGATCTCCTTACTAGTGTTGTTGTCCGCGGTCACCAGCGATCCTAAATACACGAACTCTTCTACCACTTCTAGTTCGTCGCCGTCAACGGTTACCGTCCGTGGGAGGCGCACATTTGTTTCCTTTGAGCCTCTTCCTTTCATGTATTTGGTCTTCGACGCATTTATTTTTAGCCCAATTCTCCTAGACTCCGCTTTCAGTCTGGCGTAGATTGCCTCCGCCGTCGCAAAGTTCCTGGCAATGATATGGAAGTCATCTGCAAAGCCTAGAAGTTGGCTACTCTTGGTAAAAATCGTGCCTCTCGTTTCGATGCCCGCTCGTCGGATCACCCCCTCAAGAGCGATGTTGAACAGCATGCAGGATAGACCGTCACCTTGTCTCAACCCTCGTCGCGTCTCGAAGGGACTCGAGAGTGTCCCAGAGATGCGTACAAAACACATCACTCGATCCAATGTAGCTCTGATCAGTCGCGTCAGTTTGTCCGGAAAACCGTATTCGTGCATTATCTGCCATAGCTTGTCTCGATCGACTGTATCGTATGCTGCTTTGAAATCAATAAAGATGTGATGCGTGGGCACGTTGTACTCCCGACATTTCTGCAAGATCTGTCGGATAGTAAAAATTTGGTCCGTAGTTGCGCGAGCCCCCATGAAACCCGCCTGATAATTCCTTACGAAACCTTGTGCTATCGGTGACAGCCGGCGTAACAGGATCTGGGAGAGTACCTTGTAGGCGGCATTTATCAGCGTAATACCGCGATAGTTGCAGCAGTCTAGCCGATCACCCTTTTTGTAGATGGGACAAACCACTCCTTCCATCCATTCCTCCGGTAGCTTTTCCTCCTCCCAAATCCTCGAAATAACCCAGTGTAGAGCCTTTGCTAGCGTTTCTCCGCCATGTTTATGAAGCTCTGCCGGTAGGCGGTCCTTCCCAGCGGCTTTATTGGTCTTCAGCAACCTGATTTCTCGTTTGACTTCTTGGAGATCAGGTGCTAGGACATCACTATCTTCCATGGGCGCTCCTAAGTTAATTTCCGTTCCGCCTCCTTCTGCGACTTCGCCATTGAGGTGTTCATCGAAGAACTGCTTCCACCTGTCGACCACCTCGCGCTCGTTTGTAATTAGATTCCCTCCCTCGTCCCTACACATGTCAGGTTTCGGTGTGTAGCCCTTCCGAGTTTGGTTTACCTTCTCATAAAACTTGCGCGTGTCATTAGCTCGGAATAGTTGCTCCAATTCTTCACGATCCCTGTCCTCCTTTTGGCGCTTTTTTCTCCTCAGGATCGTGGTCAACTTGTTCCTAGCTCGTCGGTACTTGGCCAGGTTCTCTCTAGTGGCAATACTTAGATAATTTTTCCAAGTATTTCTCCTCCACCGCTTGTTGGCATTCCCCATCAAACCAATCATTTTGTGTACTCCGAGGCTCAATACCTAGTGCCGCGGTAGCGGCCTCTCCGATGGCCGAGCGTATTCTGCCCTAACCGTCTTCGAGGTTTGAAGCACCTAACTCCTCGGAAGAAGGCAGTGCCTCATTCAGTACTCGCGCGTAGTTCTCGGCAGCTTGTGGGTTATCTAGCTGCCTGATGTTCAGCCGAGGAGGGCGGCTTTGACGTGTCCGGTATACGGTGGACAGCTTTGAGCGCACATGTACTGCTACTAGGTAATGGTCAGAATCGATATCCGCACCCCGACGGGAGCGTACGTTCGTGATGTTAGAGAAGAACCGGCCCTCTATGAGAACGTGGTCAATTTGGTTCATTGTACGTTGGTCAGGTGAGCTTCAGGTGGCTTTGCGGATATCCTTGCGCGGGAAAAAGGTACTTCGGATCACCAGGCCTCGGGAAGCTGCGAAGTTTATACATCGTTGGCCGTTATCGTTTGTGTCGGTGTGCAGGCTATGGGGTCCTACCACCGGTCTATACATTTCTTCCCTACCGACCTGGGCGTTCATATCCCCGATGACGATCTTGATGTCCCGTGACGAGCAGCTGTCGTACGTAGCCTCCAGCCTCGCGTAGAACGCTTCTTTCTCATCGTCTGGTCTACCTTCGTGCGGGCAGTGCACGTTAATGATGCTATAATTGAAGAAACAACCCTTTATCCTCAATACACACATTCTCTCGTTGATCGCCTTCCAATCTATCACGCGATCCTGCATTCCGCCCAGCACTACAAAGCCCGTTCCCAGTTCGTTGGTAGCGCCACCGCTCTGGTAAAACTGGGCCTTTCCGCCACGTATCTTCCATACCTTCTCTCCTTTGCGACAGATTTCCTGCAGAGCTACGATGCCGAGTTTGCGAGGTTCCAGCTGTTCAATCAGCACCCGCTCGCAACCTGCGAAATTTAGCGATCTGCAGTTCCAAGTCCCGAGTCTCCATTCGTCGTCCTTATTCCGTCGCCTAGGTCGATGCCGAATATTCCGCTCCGAATATGCTTGAATGTTGTTAATTTGTGTTGTTTAGGTGTGTAGCCGTACTGGGGCAACACTACCGAGTCTCGTGATGGGGCTGCCATCTTATAGTTCCGAGACTCACTACCTCCTTCCCGGTTAGTATACGACCTTAGTTTCCACCGGGGTTGGTTACCCGATCTCCGCTAAGGTTGCTCGTATTCCGGCTGGTACCACGAGGAGGTCGGGATCGGAGTTGCTGGATAAGAGGCTAACGACCACTATGGGGTCCATATTCCGCATTATCCGGCCGTTTACCAACCATTAAATTATAGTAGACGCTAAATTTTACTTTTTACGCCAACGTTTCGATCGCGGATTTGGATCTTCATCAGGGCTTAAAGTGTTGATCGTTTTTGTCTAAATTCTTTTAGCCTACAGTGTTGTCTGGTTTTGAATTTTGGTACAATTTGTTTTGTGGTATCTATCATTTGTTTACGATGTTATATTATATATGTATTTCGAATTTACTTAAAAGTTTCGAATGGTCACGGGAAAATACCACATTAGTCGAAGTAACAATGCATTATATTGCTCAAATAACTAGCACACTTAAATAATAAAACTATAAAAATTTGTACGAAATTGTTACTTTTTTTTTAAATAAGTTCAAAAGTATCCAGAACATCAAAATTTATTATGCTGATTCTATGTTGAAATTGCATTTTTTTTTTTCATTAAAATACATTTTTTAGTCATGAAAATGTCCGAAAGCTTCAGATTTAAACATGCTTTCACTAACAATTCAGATAGAATTACGCATGCCCCAGACCTTCAAAACGCCATATCTCCCAAACTACCAATATTGCTTTTTCTAGTTAAGTGATTCTTATGTAAAATATTCTGGCGAACATTTTGAGCATATTTTTTGAAAATAAAATTGGGGGTGTTTTGAGATAGTCGCATTTTTCGTCTTAAATTGCAAAAAATGTATGATATTGTCAAATTAGATAAAAACTAACAACATCATTCGATTGTGCGGCCAAAAATTCATAGAAAAAGTATATTAGCATGTCTTCACATCAAGCTGTTTCAGAGATATTTGAACTCGAAAAATGACTTTTGCTATTTCTGAAAATCTGTAACAAAGGAAGTAACGCCACTGCTAAGGGGATTGATCAGTCGGCATAAAACTTTGGGAAAATGGTTGTGGGGTCGGAGTGAACAATTATTCCAACTTTGGTTGAAATTGCTGATGGTCGGATCCAATTTTTCCGATTTTTGTGTACGTTTGAGATGGAATGACCCGAATATTTTAGTGTTATTTATTAATTATCTATATCTTTTAATTGCATCATCCTAGCATATATTGAAAATAGAAAACGAATTTGAACGAATAGAAAAGAATAAATTCCAGTAAGCTATATTGTAAATTTTGTTTTAGTAATATTTTTCAGCGAAATTTTTTATCTAGATTTCTGCTAAAATTGACACATATTTTTTATTTTGACGTTATTTTATATATGATTTACTAGCTGATCCGGCAAACTTCGTACTGCCACAAATTAAATTGTGCTGTACGTAAATTGTAAATCTCAAGTGACCTTTGACACGATCTCGAGTTTTGCAAGTTTATACGGAGTTCAACCTTAGATGATTTATTTTGGTACCAGTGACGTAGCCAGGATTTCCGTTTGGAGAGGGCCAAACCATTTTTTTTATTGGAGAAGTTTTAAACCTAAGAGGTTCATTCGCCTCTGGAGGGAGGTCAAGTTATTATGCTGAAAACCATTTGTTTAAGAAATATATTTAATGCTTATGTTAAAGAATTTTCTTTCGAATTAATTAATTAATTAATTTAACTAAGTATTCATGTAACACAAGTAGTGTTCGACATCGGCACGAAAATTTAAGTCCGGATTCCGGTTAAAAATCGGAACGAATTTTTTATTCCGACTTTATTGCGGTCCGATTTGACTCTGTTACGGTTCCGGAACCGCAATTTCGTTCCAATGTTGAACACTAAACACAATAGTTTTCCAAAATTTTCGTACAATATGATTTCTGCTAATTAGTTTGCTGTTGAAGAGAATGTTTTACAGGATTTTTAAAAACTGGATAGCTTCTGGCACTCTCTCATCGAGCCTACTTTTCCCTCCGCAAGACGTTTCGATCAAGGAGCTTTTTTTTTTCCATGTGTGGACTCATTACTGCGACCAGTATAGTTGATCTATTGTAATATCGCCCGTGTGTTTGCTGTATGACCTGCACTACATTTCTTTTTGCTATAATCGCTATTGAGTGAGCGATATGCTTATTTTGAATTGAATGCGTGCTTGCGTGTATTGGGGTTTACCCTTCCTTCAAAGCTTGATCTACTTAACCCACTTATTCCTCGCTACCAGCACTATCCCATATTATAGCCGTCCCTGGCGAGGACTCATTCGTACCTCTGACCAGTACACTTAACTATAGGAGGGACATTTGCACTGTCAAGAGGGTTCAGAGGGTACATATAGAATTCAGCACGAAGGAAGGGTCAATGGAGGGGCCTGAGAATAAACCCATGCTAAAGTCACTTGACATCGAATGGCTTGATTCTACTAAGATTCGAACTCACGACCACTCGCTTGTCAAAGCAGACTCGGTAACCTTGCGGCTACGGAGCCCCCCTGGATCAAGGAGCATACGCCACACAAAGCTGACGATGACGATGTACAAAGCATTAATCAGACCGGTAGTTCTATTCTTCAGCTGACGAATTTCTCGCCGGATTTCTTCGAGATCGGGAGCCGGCACGCTGTTGTCGTTTCTAGGCACTCCGAGGTTAACTTCCGTTGCGTCTCCTATTGCTATATCACCATTGAGGTGCTCATAGAAATACTGCTTACACCTGTCGATCACCTCGTTTATGATAAGATCCCGTCCCTCGTCCTTACACATGTCAGGTTTAGGTGTGTAGCCCTTACGAGTTTGATTCATATTCTCGTAAAACTTGCACGTGCTATTAGCCCGGAATAGTTTTCCAGCTCCTCACGATCTCTGTTTTTCTTCTGGCGCTTTTTTCTCCTCAGGATCATGATCAACTCATTCCGCTCTTGTCGATACTAGGCCAAATTCTCCCTCGTGGATATGCTTAGATAGTTTTTCCAAGCACTTTTTTCCTCGCTATCGCTTGTTGTCATTCCCCGTCAAATCAGTCATTTCGTGCATTCGAGGTTTCTTATCCACCGAGGTTGCGGCCGAGCGTATCATACTCCATCTGTTTTCGAGGGTCGAAGCATCTAATTCCACAGAGGAAGGCGCAGAGGCTTCATTCAGTACGCGCGCGTCGTTCTCGTCAACTGGCGGGTTGTTTAGCTGACGAATGTTTAACCGAGGATGTTCGAGAAAAACCGGCCCTCGATGAGAATGTGGTCGATTTGGTTCGAAGTTCGATGATCCGGTGATCTCCAGGTGACTTTATGGATATCTTTGTGGGAAAGGAAAGTGCTTCTGATCACCAAGTCTCGGGAAGCTGCAAAGTTGATGCATCGCTGGCCGTTGTCATGCGTGTCGGTGCGCAGGCTATGGAGCTCGATCACCGGTCTATACATTGCATCCCTGCCGACCTGGGCGTACATATCCCCGATGACGATCTTGATGTTGATGTAGAAAATTGGACTTTAGCGCCATGGATCCACCACACCTTCTCGCTTTTGCGACAGATCTCCTGCGGTGCCACGATGCCAAACTGTCGGGGTTCTAACTGATCGAGCAGCACGCTGCCGCCACCAACGAAATTTAGCGATCTGAAGTTCCAGACTAAATCTCCATTCCATGTTCTTATTTCGTTGCCTTTGTCCATGCGAATGCACCGAGTAACGGAGAGCTACATAGTTGAGAATTATCACAGGCTATGAAAGATACAAACGAAGTCGGTTATATTCTTATTCAAAGGCGCGCTCATCAAAAATATACTTGTGCTACAGTTTTAGCTTGATGTATTGTTATTCTGCATTGAATTTTTTTTTTAAATGTAAGTCAAAATATTTCGGGGAAGAGGGGGGGGGGGGGGCTGGCTACGTGGCGGTTTGGCACTTACGTAACTATGAAACCATGGGCATTGTTAAGCCCAGCGATAAGAAAACAATAATTTTATGAACCTCGAACAGCAATTGGTGTATTTCGCGGACGAAAGGTTATAAAATTCCTATGGAATGTATACTTTGTTAGTCTAAGTTATTATAAGTAGTATGTAAGACTTACTTAACACTTAACACTTAAGTGCATTTTAATATACAAAGTTTCTATTTTTCCTCACAGTAAAGTGGAAAACTACTCCCCCCCATTGCTACGCCAGATATAATAAAGCGGATAGCATTTAAATGTTCCCCGTGAATGTATAACATTTCGCCGACTACCAATTCGCGGAAAACTAATTCTCGCTTGTCCATATTGCGGAATAGTGTTACGCGGGATACCGTTTCGCGAAAAACCTATTCGCGGAAAATCTTTTCACAGAAAGTACCATTTCGCAAATGGTACTCTCCTCGAAAAGATTTTCCGCGAGATAGTACCTACATTTCGCTGTCGCTCATTCGACCCAACTGAAGAAAAGTAATAGAGGTCAGTCGATCTAGGAAAACCTAGACAGAGATGATTGCTGCTGGCCGGCAATACTCGTGGCCTGCGGCTGTCTTGCCCTGAATCATCTAGTGTTACTATAAGTTTTGGTGGTCTCCCAAGTAGCACACTTTTGGTCCATTTAGTTGAAGCAACCAAATTACAACTGAAATTAGTTATATTTCGGTTACCACAACAACGTTGTAACATAGGTGCTAGTAGGGCTTGTTATTGGCTAATGTTTTATGGAAGAGTCTAAAATTTCTCGAGTTTGAATAGTTTTTGAGTTCCGCAAAAATTTCTATTATATTTCTATGAGAGTCCACCACCCCTACAATAGGGATGGGTGGTCTCAAACCATCATAAAATAGGTTCTTCCCTTCAAAATCCCCTAAATGCAAAATTTGATTCTATTTGTCACCATTTCGCTTCTTTACCCTATACCCATAGGTGTCATTGCAGAAAAACGCAACTAGATAGCAGTATACTGGAGTTCGGTATGAATTGGTTTATATAATTTTAGAGGTAGGTTAGGTACGCGTTTAATCTGCTGTTAAAATAATAATAAAAAAATAACAAATTAAAATGAATATAAATAAACTTAAAATCCCAGAGATTTAGTCTCTGTCTGTCTGTCTGTCTGTCTGTCTGTCTGTCTGTCTGTCTGTCTGTCTGTCTGTCTGTCTGTCTGTCTGTCTGTCTGTCTGTCTGTCTGTCTGTCTGTCTGTCTGTCTGTCTGTCTGTCTGTCTGTCTGTCTGTCTGTCTGTCTGTCTGTCTGTCTGTCTGTCTGTCTGTCTGTCTGTCTGTCTGTCTGTCTGTCTGTCTGTCTGTCTGTCTGTCTGTCTGTCTGTCTGTCTGTCTGTCTGTCTGTCTGTCTGTCTGTCTGTCTGTCTGTCTGTCTGTCTGTCTGTCTGTCTGTCTGTCTGTCTGTCTGTCTGTCTGTCTGTCTGTCTGTCTGTCTGTCTGTCTGTCTGTCTGTCTGTCTGTCTGTCTGTCTGTCTGTCTGTCTGTCTGTCTGTCTGTCTGTCTGTCTGTCTGTCTGTCTGTCTGTCTGTCTGTCTGTCTGTCTGTCTGTCTGTCTGTCTGTCTGTCTGTCTGTCTGTCTGTCTGTCTGTCTGTCTGTCTGTCTGTCTGTCTGTCTGTCTGTCTGTCTGTCTGTCTGTCTGTCTGTCTGTCTGTCTGTCTGTCTGTCTGTCTGTCTGTCTGTCTGTCTGTCTGTCTGTCTGTCTGTCTGTCTGTCTGTCTGTCTGTCTGTCTGTCTGTCTGTCTGTCTGTCTGTCTGTCTGTCTGTCTGTCTGTCTGTCTGTCTGTCTGTCTGTCTGTCTGTCTGTCTGTCTGTCTGTCTGTCTGTCTGTCTGTCTGTCTGTCTGTCTGTCTGTCTGTCTGTCTGTCTGTCTGTCTGTCTGTCTGTCTGTCTGTCTGTCTGTCTGTCTGTCTGTCTGTCTGTCTGTCTGTCTGTCTGTCTGTCTGTCTGTCTGTCTGTCTGTCTGTCTGTCTGTCTGTCTGTCTGTCTGTCTGTCTGTCTGTCTGTCTGTCTGTCTGTCTGTCTGTCTGTCTGTCTGTCTGTCTGTCTGTCTGTCTGTCTGTCTGTCTGTCTGTCTGTCTGTCTGTCTGTCTGTCTGTCTGTCTGTCTGTCTGTCTGTCTGTCTGTCTGTCTGTCTGTCTGTCTGTCTGTCTGTCTGTCTGTCTGTCTGTCTGTCTGTCTGTCTGTCTGTCTGTCTGTCTGTCTGTCTGTCTGTCTGTCTGTCTGTCTGTCTGTCTGTCTGTCTGTCTGTCTGTCTGTCTGTCTGTCTGTCTGTCTGTCTGTCTGTCTGTCTGTCTGTCTGTCTGTCTGTCTGTCTGTCTGTCTGTCTGTCTGTCTGTCTGTCTGTCTGTCTGTCTGTCTGTCTGTCTGTCTGTCTGTCTGTCTGTCTGTCTGTCTGTCTGTCTGTCTGTCTGTCTGTCTGTCTGTCTGTCTGTCTGTCTGTCTGTCTGTCTGTCTGTCTGTCTGTCTGTCTGTCTGTCTGTCTGTCTGTCTGTCTGTCTGTCTGTCTGTCTGTCTGTCTGTCTGTCTGTCTGTCTGTCTGTCTGTCTGTCTGTCTGTCTGTCTGTCTGTCTGTCTGTCTGTCTGTCTGTCTGTCTGTCTGTCTGTCTGTCTGTCTGTCTGTCTGTCTGTCTGTCTGTCTGTCTGTCTGTCTGTCTGTCTGTCTGTCTGTCTGTCTGTCTGTCTGTCTGTCTGTCTGTCTGTCTGTCTGTCTGTCTGTCTGTCTGTCTGTCTGTCTGTCTGTCTGTCTGTCTGTCTGTCTGTCTGTCTGTCTGTCTGTCTGTCTGTCTGTCTGTCTGTCTGTCTGTCTGTCTGTCTGTCTGTCTGTCTGTCTGTCTGTCTGTCTGTCTGTCTGTCTGTCTGTCTGTCTGTCTGTCTGTCTGTCTGTCTGTCTGTCTGTCTGTCTGTCTGTCTGTCTGTCTGTCTGTCTGTCTGTCTGTCTGTCTGTCTGTCTGTCTGTCTGTCTGTCTGTCTGTCTGTCTGTCTGTCTGTCTGTCTGTCTGTCTGTCTGTCTGTCTGTCTGTCTGTCTGTCTGTCTGTCTGTCTGTCTGTCTGTCTGTCTGTCTGTCTGTCTGTCTGTCTGTCTGTCTGTCTGTCTGTCTGTCTGTCTGTCTGTCTGTCTGTCTGTCTGTCTGTCTGTCTGTCTGTCTGTCTGTCTGTCTGTCTGTCTGTCTGTCTGTCTGTCTGTCTGTCTGTCTGTCTGTCTGTCTGTCTGTCTGTCTGTCTGTCTGTCTGTCTGTCTGTCTGTCTGTCTGTCTGTCTGTCTGTCTGTCTGTCTGTCTGTCTGTCTGTCTGTCTGTCTGTCTGTCTGTCTGTCTGTCTGTCTGTCTGTCTGTCTGTCTGTCTGTCTGTCTGTCTGTCTGTCTGTCTGTCTGTCTGTCTGTCTGTCTGTCTGTCTGTCTGTCTGTCTGTCTGTCTGTCTGTCTGTCTGTCTGTCTGTCTGTCTGTCTGTCTGTCTGTCTGTCTGTCTGTCTGTCTGTCTGTCTGTCTGTCTGTCTGTCTGTCTGTCTGTCTGTCTGTCTGTCTGTCTGTCTGTCTGTCTGTCTGTCTGTCTGTCTGTCTGTCTGTCTGTCTGTCTGTCTGTCTGTCTGTCTGTCTGTCTGTCTGTCTGTCTGTCTGTCTGTCTGTCTGTCTGTCTGTCTGTCTGTCTGTCTGTCTGTCTGTCTGTCTGTCTGTCTGTCTGTCTGTCTGTCTGTCTGTCTGTCTGTCTGTCTGTCTGTCTGTCTGTCTGTCTGTCTGTCTGTCTGTCTGTCTGTCTGTCTGTCTGTCTGTCTGTCTGTCTGTCTGTCTGTCTGTCTGTCTGTCTGTCTGTCTGTCTGTCTGTCTGTCTGTCTGTCTGTCTGTCTGTCTGTCTGTCTGTCTGTCTGTCTGTCTGTCTGTCTGTCTGTCTGTCTGTCTGTCTGTCTGTCTGTCTGTCTGTCTGTCTGTCTGTCTGTCTGTCTGTCTGTCTGTCTGTCTGTCTGTCTGTCTGTCTGTCTGTCTGTCTGTCTGTCTGTCTGTCTGTCTGTCTGTCTGTCTGTCTGTCTGTCTGTCTGTCTGTCTGTCTGTCTGTCTGTCTGTCTGTCTGTCTGTCTGTCTGTCTGTCTGTCTGTCTGTCTGTCTGTCTGTCTGTCTGTCTGTCTGTCTGTCTGTCTGTCTGTCTGTCTGTCTGTCTGTCTGTCTGTCTGTCTGTCTGTCTGTCTGTCTGTCTGTCTGTCTGTCTGTCTGTCTGTCTGTCTGTCTGTCTGTCTGTCTGTCTGTCTGTCTGTCTGTCTGTCTGTCTGTCTGTCTGTCTGTCTGTCTGTCTGTCTGTCTGTCTGTCTGTCTGTCTGTCTGTCTGTCTGTCTGTCTGTCTGTCTGTCTGTCTGTCTGTCTGTCTGTCTGTCTGTCTGTCTGTCTGTCTGTCTGTCTGTCTGTCTGTCCTGTGTTCCTTATAGAATCAAAAACTACTGAACCAATCGGCGTGAAAATTTGCATGTAGAAGTTTTTGGGGCCAGGAAAGGTTTGAGTAATGGTTAGAGACCCCTCCCCCACTAAGAGGGGGGGCTCCCATACAAATGAAACACAAATTTCTGCATAACTCGAGAACTAATCAAGCAAAGAGAACCAAATTTGGCATGTGGGTGTTTTCGGTGACAAGAATTTATTCTATGGTAAATTGAGACCCCTCCCTCTTTATAAGGGGAATTGTAACTCCTCTCCCCTTTAAGAGGGGGGGCTTCCATACAAATTTCCTCATAACTCGAGAACTAATCAAGCAAATGGAACCAACTTTGGCATGTGAAGGTTTTCGAGGGCAAGAAAATTTTCTACGGTGAATTAGGACCCCTCCCCACTCTAAGAGGGGGGGCTCCTGTACAAATGAAATACAAATTTCCTCCTAACTCGAGAACTAATCAAGCAAATGGAACCAAATTTGGCATGTGTGTGTTTTTGAAGACAAAATTTTTTTCTATGATGAATTGGGACCCCTCCCCACTTTAAGAGGGGGGGGGGCTCCTATTCAAACGAAATACAAATTTCCTTATAACTCGAGAGCTAATCCAGCAAATGGAACCAAATTTGGCATGTAGGTGTTTTTGGAGGCAAGAATGTTTTCTATGATGAATAAGAACCTCTCCCCACTTTAGGAGGGGGGGCTACTATACAAATGAAATACAAATTTCCTCATAACTCGAGAACTAATCAAGCAAAGAGAACCAAATTTGGCATGTGGGTGTTTTCGGTGACAAGAATTTATTCTATGGTAAATTAAGACCCCTTCCTCTTAATAAGGGGAATTGTAACTCCTCTCCCCTTTAAGAAGGGGGGCTTCCATACAAATTTCCTCATAGCTCGAGAACTAATCAAGCAAATGGAACCAACTTTGGCATGTGAAGGTTTTCGAGGGCAAGAAAATTTTCTACGGTGAATTAGGACCCCTCCCCACTCTAAGAGGGGGGGCTCCTGTACAAATGAAATACAAATTTCCTCCTAACTCGAGAAGTAATCAAGCAAATAGAACAACATTTGGCATGTGGATGTTTTTTTTGGTGACAAGAATTTATTCTATGGTGAATTGAGACCCCTCCCCTCTTTATAAGAGGAATTATAACTCCTATCCCCTTTAAGAGGGGGGACTTCCATACAAATTTCCTCATAACTCGAAAACTAATCAAGCAAATGCAACCAAATTTGGCATGTGAAGGTTTTCGAGAGCAAGAAAATTTTCTATGGTGAATTAGGACCCTTCCCCACTTTAAGAGGAGGGGCTCCTGTACAAATGAAATACAAATTTCCTCATAACTCGAGAACTAATCAAGCGAATTGAACCAAATTTGGCATGTGTGTGTTTTTGGAGACAATTTTTTTTTCAATGATGAATTGGGACCCCTCCCCACTTTAGGAGGGAGGGTCCTATACAAACGAAATACAAATTTCCTCATAACTCGAGAACTAATCCAGCAAATGGAACCAAATTTGGCGTGTAGGTGTTTTTGGAGGCAAGATTTTTTTCTGTGATGAATAAGGACCTCTTCCCACATTAGGAGGGGGGGCTCCAAGCAAATAGAACCAAATTCGGCATGTGGAGGTTTTTGGAGGCAAAAATATTTTCTACGGTGAATTAGGATCCTTCCACACTTCAAGAGGGGGGGCTTCTACACAAATGAAATACAAATTTCCTCATAATTCGAGAACTAATCAAGCAAATGGAACCATATTTGGCATGTGGGTGTTTTTGGAGGCAACCATTTTTCCCATGATGAATTAGGACTTCTTACCTTTTTAGGAGGGGGGGGGGCTCCCATTCAAACGAAATACAAATTTGCTCATAACTTTAGAACTAATCAAGCAAATGGAACCAAATTTGGCATGTGAGAGTTTTAGATGGCAGAATTTTTTTTCTGTGGTGTATTACGACCCCTTTCCCTTTTAAGAGGGTGGGCTCCCATACAAATGAAATACAAATTTCCTTATAATTTGAGTACTAATCAAGCAAATGGAACCAAATTTAGCATGTAGGAGATTTTTGTGTCTTGAATTTATTTTATGATAGTTAGAGACCTCTCACCCCTGTGGTAGGGGGATATGGACTCTCATACAAATAAAACAGAAATTTTTGCGAAACTCAAAAACTAATCCAACTCGAGAAATTCGAGACTCTTCCATAAAACATTAATCAATAACAAGACCACAAAAACTATCTATAGTAACACTAGATCATTCAGGACGAGCCGGTCGCGAGTGTTGCCGGTGACCCGCCGTCGGAAGCGCCGCCCACTGGGGGGCTTGCAAAACTCGAGAAGTGACAAAGATCATCCGAGATTCATGATTTATGTACAACACAGGTTAATTTGTGGCAATACGAAGTTTGTCGGGTCAGCTAGTATATATATATATAAATATATATATATATATATATATAATATATATATATATATATATATATATATATATATATATATATATATATATATATATATATACAGGTATACCTCGATAGTACGTACCCTCGTTAGTACGTACCCTCGAAAGTACGTACCCTCCATAATACGTACATTTTGCCTCGATAGTACGTATCCTCGATAGTACGTACATTTTGCCTCGATAGTACGTACACTTTCCAGCAACACTTTATTTGTTTCATTCCAAGTTTCACAAAGGGCAAAATCATTGATTTAAAAAAGTTAAAAAATACCCGATATATTAAATCAATACCACTAAA
The DNA here is from genome assembly GCF_943734655.1 of Sabethes cyaneus. NCBI lineage: Eukaryota > Metazoa > Arthropoda > Insecta > Diptera > Culicidae > Sabethes > Sabethes cyaneus. Next base: position 114,747,330 of record NC_071354.1, on the reverse strand, counting down.
ATACATATTTATTCAATAGTGCAAGCAAATTTGCAAATTTCATGCAATATTAAGCATAATACAATATTGTTTCAAAGCCTAAGATTGTGATTCGATAGTACGTACATTTCGGTAATACGTACGCTAAACGAAGCGAAGGTGTACGTACTATCGAGGTATACCTGTATATATATATATATATATATACACTCACACACATATATATACACTCACACTCACACACACACACACACACACACACACACACACACACACACACACACACACACACACACACACACACACACACACACACACACACACACACACACACACACACACACACACACACACACACACACACACACACACACACACACACACACACACACACACACACACACACACACACACACACACACACACACACACACACACACACACACACACACACACACACACACACACACACACACACACACACACACACACACACACACACACACACACACACACACACACACACACACACACACACACACACACACACACACACACACACACACACACACACACACACACACACACACACACACACACACACACACACACACACACACACACACACACACACACACACACACACACACACACACACACACACACAGGCAGTGCTCAGTTCGTCGAACCTGATCGATTGGTATATGTGACTCTTCTTGCACTCGACACTCGACAGTGACTGAGTCGAGCGGAGTTGCTCGACGTGACTTACAGAATAGGGCCCTATCATTTTTCCATGACTAACCGGATCCTTTTCGTTGTAAGTTCAAGCTCTTTTAGCCACTGAACTGCAATTTCATTTTGCGTTTTGCAACGCCCTCTATTTTAGAAGAAGTTCTATGGGGGTTTCGTTAAGCACAGTGAGCCTTCCTAACCTGCTTAATTTTGACTTCTTATGATATCTCGGAGTAATTTTAATTTAGCTTCAATCATTTCCTAATGTATATATTTCATTTAATTTCTGGGATTTTAAGTTTATTTATATTCATTTTAATTTGTTATTTTTTGACGTAGGACTACGTCTTTGTTTACTATACTCGGACTGGGTAGCACTTTGTGAAAATGAAAATAGATGTGAAACGTTTGAATGAAAGATTTCAAATGCTAATAATAACTACTAAACTACTGAACGAAGCAGAACAATTTATATGTCGTTGAATAGATAAAGATTTCAAATGCTAATAATAACTACTAAACTACTGAACGAAGCAGAACAATTTATATGTCGTTGAATAGATAAAATGACCAGTAATTTTATAGGGCGGTAAGAGAGCAATTTTGAGGAGGGCGTAGGAGGGGGGGCTCTCGTACAAATGAAACAAAAATTTCCTCAAAACTCGAGGACTAATCAATTAAATGGAACCAAATTTGGCATGTGGTGGTTTCAGAAAGCAGGATTTCTTTCTACGGTATACTGAGACCTCTTCGCCTTCTAAGAGGGGGGGTTCCCATACAAATGAAATACACATTTCCTCATAACTCTAGAACTAATCAAGCAAATGGAACCAAATTTGGACTGTGGGGGTTGTTTCAGAAGGCAAGAATTTTTTCTATGGTAAATTGAGACCCCTCGCCTCTTTAGAAGGGGGGGCTCCCATACAAATAATATACAAATTTCCTCATAACACGAGAACTAATCAAGCAAATGGAACAAAATTTGGCATGTGGGTATTTTTGGAGACAATAATTTTTTCTATGATAAATTGAGGCCCCTCCCCTCTTTAGAAGGGGAATTATGACTCCTCTCCCCTTTAAGAAGGGGGGTTTCCATACCACGAATTACAAATTTCCTCATAACTCGAGAACTAATCAAGCAAATGGAACCAAATTTGGACTGTGGGGGTTTCAGAAGGCAAGCCCACTTTAGAAGGGGGGGCTCCCATACAAATAACATGCGAATTTCCTCATAACTCGAGTACTAATCAAGCAAATGAAATAAAATTGGACATATGAGGGTTGTTGGACGTAAGAATTTTTTCTATGGTGTACTGAAACCCCTTCTCCTTCTAAGTGGGGGGAGGGGGGCTCCCATATAAACGAAATACGAATTTCCTCATAACTTTAGAACTAATCAAGCAAATTGAACCAAATTTGGTATGTGGGGGCTTTAGAAGGCAAGAATTTTTTTTATGGTCAATTGAAACCTTTTTTGGGAGGGGGGCCTCCCATACAAATAATAAATAAATTTCCTCATAACACGAGAACTAATCAAGCAAAAGGAACCAAAATTGACATGTGGGGGTTTTTGGAGGAAAGTTGTTTTTCTATGGTGTAGTGAGACTCCTCTTTTTCTTCTAAGAAGGAGGGTTCCCATACAGATGAAACAAAAATTTCCTCATAACGTGAGGACTAATTAAGCAAATGGAACCAAAATTTGACATGTGGAGGTTTTTGGAGGCAGGGTTTTTTTCGACGGTGAATTAAGACCTTTGCTTTCTTTAAGAAGGGGAGATCCCATACAAATGAACTACAAATTTCTTCATAACTCGAGAACTAATCAAGCAAATAGTACCAAATTTCGCATGTGGAGGTTTTTGGAGGTATGAATTTATTTCGAATTTATTTATTTCATGATGGTTTGAGACCCCTAACCCCTGTGGCAGGACGATAATGACTCTCATACAAATAAAACAGAAATTTTTGCGTACGTGCCATATTTTCTGCTATGTAACAAGCGGTAAGCTGTAAAAGTAAATGAAACCTTCTCGAAGCAAAAGACAATGAATCGACGCCGCTAACTTACGTGTCTGTTGCCATTCATGTTAAAAGAGAAGAACATTCGAATGGTACGTCATATTTGTGATGAACGTGCTTTGGCTTTAATGTTATTTGTAACCAATGGCCCTTTTAAAGACCACATGCGAGTTAAAGTAGGATTATTGAAACATATCAAGCTACACATAATCATATTCAATACAGTAATCTGTGGTGACCAGTGATCATTACCATTTCAACCATTATGATGCACACAAGTGATTTTTAAAAGAAATCTCTGTGTCTGTAAGGTTGCAGGCGTTGTACTTATGAAACCCCGTCCACGTATTTTCAAACCACCATTGCATTCAATGACGAATTGAATCTGAATATTTCGCTCTTCTCTTTTAAATATTCACTTAAACAATGGCATTCACAGATTCTTATAAACATACGTATGCCAGAAATGCGGTTTACATTAGTCTTTGATCTGATGATCTAATATAGTCCTATGTCACCCTTTTGTACAACCCTTAGGGCTGTATACCTTGTAGTTTTTATTTTATTATTTTAACAGCAGATTAAACGCGTACCCAACCTACCTCTAAAATTATATAAACCAATTCATACCGAACTCCAGTATACTACTATCTAGTTGCGTTTTTCTGCAATGACACCTATGGGTATAGGGTAAAGAAGCGAAATGGTGACAAATAGAATCAAATTTTGCATTTAGGGGATTTTGAAGGGAAGAACCTATTTTATGATGGTTTGAGACCACCCATCCCTATTGTAGGGGTGGTGGACTCTCATAGAAATAAAATAGAAATTTTTGCGGAACTCAAAAACTAATCAAACTCGAGAAATTTTAGACTCTTCCATAAAACATTAGTCAATAACAAGCCCTACTAGCACCTATGTTACAACGTTGTTGTGGTAACCGAAATATAACTAATTTCAGTTGTAATTCGGTTGCTTCAACTAAATGGACCAAAAGTGTGCTACTTGGGAGACCACCAAAACTTATAGTAACACTAGATGATTCAGGGCAAGACAGCCGCAGGCCACGAGTATTGCCGGCCAGCAGCAATCATCTCTGTCTAGGTTTTCCTAGATCGACTGACCTCTATTACTTTTCTTCAGTTGGGTCGAATGAGCGACCATTTGCGAAATGGTACTTTCTGTGAAAAGATTTTCCGCGAATAGGTTTTTCGCGAAACGGTATCCCGCGTAACACTATTCCGCAATATGGACAAGCGAGAATTAGTTTTCCGCGAATTGGTAGTCGGCGAAATGTTATACATTCACGGGGAACATTTAAATGCTATCCGCTTTATTATATCTGGCGTAGCAATGGGGGAGTAGTTTTTCACCTTACTGTGAGGAAAAATAGAAACTTTGTATATTAAAATGCACTTAAGTGTTAAGTGTTAAGTAAGTCTTACATACTACTTATAATAACTTAGCCTAACAAAGTATACATACCATAGGAATTTTATAACCTTTCGTTCGCGAAATACACCAATTGCTGTTCGAGGTTCATAAAATTATTGTTTTCTTATCGCTGGGCTTAACAATGCCCATGGTTTCATAGTTACGTAAGTGCCACGCCACGTAGGCAGCCCCCTCCCTCCCCCGAAATATTTTGACTTACATTTAACCGTTATGTGTTCGACAGGGTACCCGGGTGCCTTTTCAGCTTTCAAAGTACGAAATTCTAAAGTTTTCTTTGATCAAGGATACTGAAACTCTGTGACATCTAAGGACTAGTTAAATTGCAACTTTTCATAAAATAAGTTTTCATGTAGCACTTAAGGGGGTGGAATGGGGGGGGCTTCGAATTTTTTTACCCCTTAAGTGCTCGACAAGGGTACCCGGGTACCCACAAATTGAAACGCTTGTAACTTTGGCAATTTTTGACCGATTCAGACACTTTTACCACCAAAAGATTTAGGAACTTATCTACTTCCAGTGTGGTTATAACAGAGCCGGAAGTGGTTCATCTGGTTCCCGGAAATCCGGCACTTTAAATACACAACTTTGCCGAATGTAGTATACCCCTATCTTTGCTTGTTTAGGAGCTGTAAAACTTTTGTTATAATAAATACCCTAATTCTGACCCCGAATTACTCAACTATGCGCAAACAGATACAAATTACATTACATGAATCTGAAACTAAATAAAAAACTACAAAAAGTCAGGAAGTTTCATTTGTATCCGACTGCGCATAGTCGCGTAATTGGGGATCAAAATTAGGATATTTTCTAAATCAAAAGTTTTACAGTTCCTAAACAAGCAAAGGTAGAGGTATACTACATTTGGCAAAGTTGTGTATCTTTGCTATTTGTTCAACTTTATAAAACCTGAAAAAGTCATACAACAGCTACAAAAAAAGCTAAAATAGAAAAACTGATTTTGACGATTCACATTTAAGAAACAGGATTTTTCTATTTTCGCTGAAGAGATAGATGGTTACAGTCTTCTGCAAAATTTCTTGCAATAATATGCTCTAAAACTTTGCAGAACTCATCAATGTGTTATATTGAAGCTGCAGAAAATTAATTTTTTATTTCACTTTTAGGGGGATTATTCAAAACTTAAATTTCACCATACGATAGAACTTTTAATTTCAAGAAACTCTCCCAAAGGTTCCATAAACCTAAAATCAAGTTTTCCCACTCAAAACTCTAATGCGCACATATTTTTGGTTTTGGACAACTGTGAAGTCCCACGGGAATATATTCCGGAATGGCCATGCCGTGGCAAAATCATCAGATAGAATCAAAATAATGAAAAATTACCGTAATTACCGTAAGTAATTTCATGAATTTAGACACCCATATTGCCAGTGTTGCACACCAAACAGTTTTATGGCCACAGGAGGTCCTACGGAAACTTGTTGCAGAATGGCCATTTCGAGGATATATCATTGTATTGTTTTAAAACAATGAAGAATGACCTTTCGGAGTAATCGGAAGAACTTTGTACACCCATATTACTATAATTACATCCAAAAATATAAAAAAGTGCTTTAATTCCGGAACACATCCCCGGAGTGCCGGATTTCCGGGAACCAGATGAACCACTTCCGGCTCTGTTATAACCACACTGGAAGTGGATAAGTTCCTGAATCTTTTGGTGGTAAAAGTGTCCGAATCGGTCAAAAATTGCCAAAGTTACAAGCGTTTCAATTTGTGGGTACCCGGGTACCCTTGTCGAGCACTTAAAGGTGTTTTTTTTTGTCGAACACATAACGGTTAAAAAAAAATTCAATGCAGAATAACAATACATCAAACTAAAACTGTAGCACAAGTATATTTTTGATGAGCGCGCCTTTGAATAACAATATAACCGACTTCGTTTGTATCTCTCATAGCCTGTGAAAATTCTCAACTATGTAGCTCTCCGTTACTCGGTGCATTCGCATGGACAAAGGCTACGAAATAAGGACATGGAATGGAGATTTAGTCTGGAACTTTATATTATAACTTTATTTTTCAATCACGAATAAGTGAAATTTAATTGAAAGTTTCAAGGTCATAGGGTACGGGAGGGTATTCAGCCCATTAAGCGGTAGCCTAAACAATATTCAGGAATTACGTTGAAACTATATTTATGCGAGACCAGATTTTTATACCAGTTGATAGAATAATATTTACTGAATATCGGCGTGTATTTTGGTCTTAATGAAACGCTACAGAATTTGAGTTATAGTCGCGAGAAGTTATGAAGTCGCTGCGGCTGAATTTGGCCCATTTTCAATAGTGGTGTCTGTGATCTTTAAATCCGACCGGCCAAATAACCTGCACAGGAATTAGATGCTTTTCAAAAACAGATCAAAAGAGAGACCGATGGATAATGTGTCGGTATTGCCTAGATACCGGCTGATTGAAGATAACTAGTTTTGCAGTGTCAACAGCTTGCTGCTGTTGTTCATATACATTAGCACCAGAAGCAAGTGGTTGTCACTCATACTACACATACCAGCTATGTCAACACGATAGAAGAGTTTCAGGGGCAGGTGCATCACATCTTGGTAGTAGTGTAAATAAAGCACCATATGCTGAAATTTAAAGCAAAATGCTGCAGATTGCTTGTGAATGAAAATTGATTTATATTTTCATATCAGAGGGGAACTTTTGTGTTCCTCCGTGATGAAAAGAAGTAGAATTGTTCTATGACATCATATTCACAACTGTTTAGTTGCTAGAATAAGTAAACGTGAACGGAGAGGGGGATCCGTAGCCGCAAGGTTACCGAGTCTGCTTTGATAAGCGAGTGGTCGTGGGTTCGAATCTCAGTAGAATCAAGCCATTCGATATCAAGTGACTTTAGCATGGGTTTATTCTCAGGCCCCCCACCTCATTTACTTTTCCTTCATGCTGAATTCTAAATTTACCCACTCTTGACAGTGCAAAAGTCCCTCCTATAGTTAAGTGTACTGGTCAGAGGAACGAATGAGTCCTTGGACGGCTATGGGATATTACTGGCAGTGAGGAATAAATGGGTAAAGTAGATCAAGCTTTGAAGGAAGGGTAAACCCCACAATACACTCAAACACGCATAAAATTTAATAAGCATATCGCTCATTCAATAGCAATTGTAGCAAAAAAAAAATGCAGTGCAGGTCATACAGCAAACACCCGGGCGATAACACCCGGGCGAATAGATAAACTATACTGTATATAATTAGCTATACATTGTTGCCCCATTCATGAATCGAACTTTTACCCCGCTAAGCGCTTGACGGGGCTAGATTAAATTACGGAAAAGCGAAATATATTTTGTAAATTATTTTCACCGTATTTTCAAAACAGATATGTGAGTGATGTAAAACGCTGCTACAAATTTTCAACAAAATCCTCCTGTTGATATCGTATTTGCCGTATAACGAAAAATTACATCAAAACCGCCCTAAAAAAACATTTTCACATAACTCAGTAACTATGTTTCGTAAGCAACCAAAGTTTACGTTAGATTCAAGCTGGCAAAGTAGTCACCCATCCATACCAATGTAGTTAATTTACTCGGAATCTGCACCGATAAATCATTGAATCGCACTTTTACCCGCATCGCACTTTTACCCCTCCTACTCTATATATATGGATTTCTGCCTGTCTGTTTGTCGGGATGTTCCTTATAGAATCGAAAACTACTTAACCAATCGGCGTGAAAATTTGCATGTCGAGGTTTTTGGGGCCAAGGAAGGTTCTTATGATGGTTTGAAACCCATCTCCCCACTAAGAAAGGGGGGGGGGGCTCCCATACAAATGAAATACAAATTTCCTCATAACTCGAGAACTAATTAAGCAAATGGAACCAAATTTGACATGTGGGTGTTTTTGGAGGCAGGATTTTTTTTCTATGGTGAATTGAGACCCCTCCCCACTTTAGGAGGGGAATTATGACCCCTCCCCCCTTCAATAGTGAAGTGGGGCTCCTATACAAATGAAATACAAATATCCCCATAACTTGAGAACTAATCAAGCAAATGGAACCAAATTTGGCATGTGGATGATTTTGAAGGCAAGAATTTTTGCTGTGATCGTGATGAATTAGGACCCCTTACCTTTTTAGGAGGGGGGCTCTCGTACAAATGAAATACAAATTTCCTCATAACTCCAGAACTAATCAAGCAAATGGAACCAAATTTAGCATGTGGAGGTTTTGGAGGCAAGAATATTTTCTATGGTGAATTAGGCCCCCTCCTCACTTTAAGAGGGGGAGGGGGCTCCCATACAAATGAAATACAAATTTCCTCATAATTCCAGAACTGATCAAGGAAATGGAACCAAATTTAGCATGTAGAGGTTTTGGAGGCAAGAATATTTTCTATGATGAATTAGGCCCCCTCCTCACTTTAAGAGGGGGGAGGGCTCCCATACAAATGAAATTCAAATTTCCTCTTATCTCGAGAACTAATCAACCTAATGCAACCAAATTTGGCATGTGGGGGATTTTAGAGGCATGAATTTATTTGATGATAGTTTGAGACCCCTCACCCCTATGGTAGTGGGATAAGCACTCTCACTTTTCAAATCAGTACTTTTTACCTTTGTTATACTATATAACAAAGGTTTAGGAATTGGTCGAAAAACACGAAATTGATCCGAGGCCCGGAGGGCCGAGTCACATACCAATCGATAAGGTTCGACAAACTGAGCAATGTCTCTGTGTGTGTGTGTGTGTGTGTGTGTGTGTGTGTGTGTGTGTGTGTGTGTGTGTGTGTGTGTGTGTGTGTGTGTGTGTGTGTGTGTGTGTGTGTGTGTGTGTGTGTGTGTGTGTGTGTGTGTGTGTGTGTGTGTGTGTGTGTGTGTGTGTGTGTGTGTGTATATGTGTGTGTGTGTGTGTGTGTGTGTGTGTGTGTGTGTGTGTGTGTGTGTGTGTGTGTGTATGTGTGTGTGTATGTATGTGTGTGTGTATGTGTGTGTGTGTGTATGTGTGTGTGTGTATGTGTGTGTGTGTGTGTGTGTGTGTGTGTGTGTGTGTGTGTGTGTGTGTGTATGTATGTATGTATGTGTGAGTGATACTTGGATTTTCTATCGCCTACTTCTTGGAGATGGCTGAACCGATTCGTTCGGTTTTACTTTTGTTTGCAAGGTATTATTGCCTACTATATTATTATTGAATTGTTTCGTGGTCCGACTTTTTATTTAAAAGTTATAAGCAAAAATGTGAAAATTACGTGATACGATTTTCTCCGGAACTACACAATTCATTTCAACGTTCTTAGTACCAAATGAAAGCTGTCGCTATTGCTAAATTTTTTACCAAGTTTTATTGAAAGCAAACAATCAGTTTAAAAGTTAGCCTTAAAAAACCAGTTTTGACAAGGTTCAAATGACCGCCTGTTTCTCAGAGATGGCCAAACCGATTTATGCGCTATTAGTTTCATTTGAAAGGTAATATAGCCGGATAGATCATTATTGATTTGTTTTTTGATTGGACGTTTAATTTAAGAGTTATGAGCAATCGTGTATAACACATCAAAATCAATAATAATTTAAAATGATTTTAACCAAGATAATTTACCTAATTTCAATTATTTTTATATCAAACGAAAGGTTTTGACACTACGAATATATATGAAAAATTTCATAAGAATTGGTTTTACCGGTCAAAAGATATTAACCCTCGAACACTCGCGCCAACTTTTGTAACACGGTTACTCGCGCGCACAATATCGCAAAACCAAAATAAATGTGTGCACTAAAGTTTTGGCTAGGAAAACTTGGTTTTAGGTTTATCGAACTTTTGGAAGAATTTCTTGAAATTAAAAGCTCTATCGTCTGGTAAAATTAAAATTAATCCCCCGAAAAGTGAAATAAAAAAAATTATTTTTTTTCAGTTTCAATAGAACACATTCCTATGCTCTGCAAAGTTTTAGAGCATATTATTACAAGAAATTTTGCTTAAGACTGTAACCTTCCATCTCTTCAGCGAAGACAGAGAAATCTTATTTATTGTATATGAATTTGTAAAATCAGTTTTGCTATTTTAGCTCTTTTTGTAATTGTTGCATGACTTTTTCATGTATTACAAAGTCGTACAAATAGTAAAAATACACAACTTTGCTGAATATAGTATACCTCCATGTTTGCTTGTTTAGGAACTGTAGAACTTTAATTATAAAAAAATACCCTAATTTTAACCCCGAAATGCTCGACTACCAGCAGACGAATACATTTTAAACATTTTACATTTGCTGATAGTTTACTGCATACAGACACCATTTTTCCATATGAAGAAACAAGAGAAAATTCCAGTTGGGGCCAAATTCTGGTACACCTCACATGCTGATTGCGTCGTTTCTGTGATGCTGATTTTCCCAACAATTTAAATTATTAATGCATTGAATAATTATGACATTTTACTCACAATAAGTTTATTGAAGAATAGATACGTTAGTTAAACAACGATTTGTAACTTTATAAAAATATGGCGTTGGAAAACCTACACGTGTTGTACAAAATACAACAACGTGAGTAACCGAAAGTTGATAAAAATTGATGAAAATTATTCAAGGACACTCTATTAATGTGAATCAAATAGAATGGCATTACAGGAAATTATGCATAGTTCAAAAACCTATAAACTAGACCTTTACTAGGCAATGTATATGTTAAAGAATAAGATTTCCTCTTACAACTTACTTATATTTGCACTTACTCATATTAATAACAACTTACTTATCTTTACTCAGCAATTTCATGAAAACAGGATCTATCAAAAGTGTGTAATAAAAGTGATCCTATTTTGTTCAAATCTTGTAAACTTTTTCAATTTTCAAAAATTTTATGTAAACCAACGCACTACGCAACGTTAACCAACAGATGAATTATGTTCCGAAGACGTGTCGGTTTCTATCTCATATAGCAAGTAAGACCGTATAACAAAGGTTGTTTTCACCACTAGGTGGATTAAATCGGTTTTTTTAACTTTTAGTATTACCTATTTTGAAATAATGAAAATCTTTAGGTCGCCGCTTCTGGAAAGGAGTTTATCTCTGGAATTGTTGACAACTATGTCTAACGAATTTGTCTTATATCGATGTTGTGTAATATCGAGGTATAACTGCAATAAGGCTTGTTAACTTTTTACCTTTGTTATACTATAACAAAGGTTTAAAAATTGGTCGAAAAACACGAAATTGATCCGAGGCTCGAAGAGCCAAGTCACATATACCAATCGATAGGGTTCGACGATTTGAGCAAAGTCTGTGTGTGTATGTATGTAATGATTTTTTCTATCGCCTGTTTCTCAGAGATGGCTAAACCGAATCGTGCGATATTACCTTTGTTTGAAAGGTATTATTGTCTAGTAGATCACTATTGAGTTGTTTCGTGATACGACGTTTTGTTTAAAAGTTATAAGCAAAAATGTGAAAACTACGTACCACGGGTTTTTCCGGAACTACATGACCGGTTTCAACGATCTTAGAATCAAATGAAAGCTCTTGTTAAAGCTAAATTGTTCAGGAATTTTAAAACTCGACTCGACTACCAGCAGACGGATACATTTGAAACATTTTACATTTGCTGATAGTTTTGCTGCATACAGACACTATTTTTCTATATGAAAAAACGACAAAAAATTCAAGTTGGGGCCAAATTCTGGTACACCTGGCATGCTGATTGCTTCGTTTCTGTGATGGCGGTTTATGCTGATCTATTTTCCCAACAGTTTAAATTATTAATGCATTGAATAATTATGACATTTTGCTCAAAATAAGTTTATTGAAGAATATACGTTAGTTAAACAACGATTTGTAACTCTATAACAATATGGCGTTGAAAACCCTACCCGGGTTGTACAAAATATAACAGCGTGAGTAACCGAAGGTTAATAAAAATTGATGAAAATTATTCAAGAAAACTCTATTGATGTGAATCAAATAGAATGGCATTACAGGAAATTATGCATAGTTCAAAAACCTGTAAACTAAACCTTTACTAGGCAATGTTAAAGAATAAGATTTCATCTTACATATTACTTTGTTTTGCACTTACTCAGATTAATAACAACTTACTTATCCTTACTCAGCAATTTCATGAAAAAAGGATCTATCAAAATTTAAAAGTGTTCTTATTTTGTTCAAAGTTTGTAAACTTATTCAATTTTCAAAATTTTTATGTAAACGCACTACGCAACGTTAACCAATCGATGAATTATGTTCCAAAGACGTGTCGATTTGTATCTCAAATCTGGCATTTGTTTTCAAAAGGTCGCATAATAAAGGGTTGATTATGCGACCTTCTGAAAACTAATGCCAGAAAAAGGAAGTAAGACCGTATAACAAAGGTTCCTTTCACCACTAGGTGGATTAAATCGGGTTTTTTACCTAAAGTTTAAACGTGAAAACCAAATCTGTTCTTGCTTGTCATATATATGGTAATGTTTTCCATGCAAAAACCTACGAAAAAAAAAAGAAAAAATGGCGATTTTTGCAAATTCTGTTGTTTGAATTTCCCTTTCTGTCTGGTGTTAACGCGTCTAACATGAGTGTATGGAGTATTGTTCGAGTTCTTTAGGTTGTGGAGCCCACAAACAATTGAGCTTATTAAAAAAATCGACTTGCATCCCACAAATTATTTTTTGCCCTCCGATTTTTGAAGCCAATTTCAAAAACTTTAAAAATAATTTGCCGGTTTTCGCTCCGCTTTATTCCCCGCTTTCTGGCTAAGCAATGGGAGGAGTTGTTTTCTACTTTACTGTGAGGAAAAATTGCAAATTTGTATATTAAACTACATGTTAAACTACAATACTGGACATAATAAAGAACGCACTTACCACATCTTGAAACTTTCATGCTTTTCTCATTATTTATAGTAGATAACTATTCACAGTGATCGAACAAAAATTATCTTAATAGATATACTTTTAGAAGATGTTTTATACAGAGGCTTTGTACTCCAGAGGTTTGTCGATATATTTTTGAGCAAATTTAAGACGTTTGATCCTATACAAATTAATATTACTTAAAAACAAATATTGAATATGAAATAAACAAACCTGTAACATTTCGGATAAATGGCCTTCGTTGAGCAAATCCATTTTTAAATCCCATTTCCTTCAGTCTTCTACGAACAGTTCGTTCGGAAATATTTAAATTCGTATTTTCTCGGATTACACGGCTGGTAGAGAACGGATCTTTAGCCACTTCTCGACGAATTAGGCGATCATCACTGGTTGTAGTCCTCCGCTTTTTTCCTCTTTCAGTCCGATCTTTCACGCTTCCAAGTTCCTCATATTTTTTCAATGTTTTTCGTACTCCTGCCTCACTAATTTCATATCTTCGAGCAATTTCTCTATTCGAGAAACCTTTCTTACGATTTTTAACGATAAGTTTACGGATATCTTCACAAATTTGCTTTTTTACCATCGTACCAGATAAAAACGCCACCAGTAATGAAAAATCAATCACAAACAATTTGTTTTGACACTTCGCTGCAGTGTGATGGTGAGGAAACTATTCGTATGCAGTCGGCGGCGTTGTGCAGTCATTATATTAGTAGTGCGTACTTTATTATGACCAACTAAAAATTGACTTTTTATAGAACTATACAATAGCTTGATTAAAATAGCTAATGTTTAAATACATAAATACAGATACATAAATAGAGAAATACAGAAATACAGATACATAAATCGTTTAAAGCATTGAAAATGCTACAATTTGTCCAAATATACCGAGTTCATATGTTTGACAATAAAAAAGATACCGCGTGTTATATAGTATGAGAGCGGGTGCGTACTTTATATTGTCCAGTACTGTACATAGCTTTCATAGTTACGTAAATACCAAAATGAATCATCTAAGTATGAACTCCTCAGAAACTTGCAAAACTCGAGATTGTAACAAAGATAATTCGAGATTCAAGATTTATGTACAACACAGTTTAATTTGTGACAATATGAAGTTTGTCGGGTCAGCTAGTAAACTGTTGATTTGGTGTGAAGTTTCTGCGTACTGTTTTCCTGTGGCTATCATCAGACGTAATAACGCGTCAATTCTGCATCATCACTCACAACCAATTAATTAATTAAACAGTACGCCGAAACGTCACACCAAATCAACAGTTTTTGGTTTTCACCAAAAAGAATCAACAAATTCTAATACTACAATATGTACATATCTGTCAACAATGTTTGAAAGTTTGAAAGAGTACTTTCAAATTTATTTTCGAAAATATTATGCCAACTTTAGACCTACTGCACGGAATTAGATGCTGCACAGAATTAGGGCACGTCACGATACCCCAGATTTTAATGAAATTGCAACACTTTTCAATGGGTGTATGTATGTTTTATCTAACAATCTCAACTTTACTTATTACGCATGTTGTTTCACTTAAACCAGAACAAACTTCATTAACATATTACATTTTTGCAGACCTGGGGAAAACGATATAGAATTGTCTGATACGCATGATTCAAATTTGGAAATCGAGGAGTTACAAACGTTGGATCTGCGTCAACAACCGGTGCCATCACTGTACGATGATTCCTTAGATCCGAACCGCAAGCGATCGAGTAGCCTTATGGAAAGTAAACCTTTCTATCAAAATGAATTAGAAAACTTTCGAAAACGTCAGAAACTTAGTATGCAGCATTACTATAATGAAGCATATTCTCCTGTCGAGAGAAAAATCCGAAATCCTTTTTTGGAAGAGTCCCTCTTAAAACCAAGGGATTCTATGGAAAACTGTATCAGAGGCACAATAAATCCAATAAACTATACTTTAACTGCAGAGGCAATCAACAGACGGATTAGAAGTACATTGGGACTAGAAGAAGAGCCACAAATAGGCTACGATCGTCAAAGGTCTTCATCAAATGATGAATGTTGTACAGCAAACCCAGATTGGACGATAAAAAGAAATACTTATACTGATAATCCGTTTAATATGTCTTCAATGGAGGTGGATATAAACCGTGCGGTTTTTTTACACGATAATAATAATAATGTCGATAAAAAACCGTTTGAATAAAATAAAAGAAATAAAAACGCTTGAGATATCTGTACTATCATTCAATCCAAGTAACATTTTTGTTGTAGAATAGCTTATCAAGCACTGTTTCCACTGGAATTAGCTGTATGATATTTGAATAAGCTATTCTTAAACAAAAATAAGTGTTTGTTGAAATCTCAATGTGCAAAATGATAAAATGAAAAGAGTTCGGTAAGCTCAATCAAATTTTGTATTGATTAATAAAACGATGACTTCTGTGTAAAATGAAAACATAAGATGAGTCAGCACAAAAATTTCAAGATACAGTGGTTTACCGATTTTATCTACCCATCCGAATATTTTTGGTAGATATATTTGGAAAATAGACAAATTTGGGGAAAAATTGCTCCAAAATAATTTAAGTGAACAAAAAATATTGTTAATATTGATCATTTTCTTCAATTATTTATTATTTTAGCGTAATTTTACGCATCGGGCTCATTTTATTCATATTATCCATTAGCCATAATGCATGTCAACTTAGCAATATTATGAAAAAAGAAATATCGAAATTCAAAATTGCTCCGATATTATTCAAATTTTGTGTACTTATTCCTTTACAGTAAACTTTAGATCTGTATTTTTAATTGGTACTTAGGGTATTCTTTTCTGAGTTGATGTGGTCCCAAACCATTTTTCCACCTTTTTTTCATTGAAAATTCATAACTTTTGATCCATTGGCCCGATTTCAATGATGTTAATACCAAATGGAAAGTATTCTTTTCAGAAAAAATATTGTACTGAAGCCCCAACTTTTTTTTATTATCGCAAAAACATTGAAAACATTCACTTTTTGACGTAGGACTACGTCTTACTTTAATAGGGTGGCACGTTGGAGAAGCAAAAATGACCGCGACACGACAAAGTGATAGATTTTGAACGCTTATAGCTCAGCCAATTCTGAATATATTTTTATGGTTTTTATGGATTCGAATGGTATGAATCACAAAATATCAGCCTTTTGTATAGTTTTTATTAGAAGATTGTATTTTGTATGTAATTTCTGGAATTTCCACGTAAAGTTGAACATTTTTTCCAAATTCCCTACAGTATTCGTTCAATTGTCGCCATAGTTACCATATGAAATTGTTAATAATAACATAAAACCAATTTCAGTGAGAAGTGAGTGATTTTGTGCATCTGATTCTACAATGTCTCAATTGCTTCAAGCAAAATATATGCGTAAATACCGCAAGCGAGTCCGTGAGCAGGCATTATTAACTGGACCAGCAAGAGGCCAGGATTGACGGTGGCAGAGCACTGTAAATTCTACTATTTGAGAAGAAAAGGAAATCGTAGTGATTCAATATATTCTGAAGTGGGCAATATATCGTTAGATGGTGCATCGCACGAAATAGCTGGTCCCTCCAACGTTGAAGTGTTGCGTGAGGTGACCGCTCCGGCGCACGTAGAGGCCAGCGCATCGCCTAACGTAACAGGTGAGTCCTATAGAAGTCGAACAGATGTCAAAATGTAGGGTACGGCATCAGTCATCAAACATTTTCGACTTGTTTATGGATATACTATTCCATGCTTTCAACTTGCCGGATAGAATATTATAAAAAATAATGAAGGTTCAAAATATTAATATGTGAAATACTCGCAATCTGTGCTTTATTATCATTGCTTACATACAACTTCAAAAGTGTTACAATTCTCGGGTAAAGTATTGTTTTAATAAAAATACGATGTTTTCTACAAAGAATCCTGAGTAAAATTTACTTTGTTGAATAAATAAATCGATAATCATACACAATATTTGATGGAGGCTGCATACAGCTAGATATTTACTGCCATCTTCAGCATTACCAAAATAAATTTCGAGCAAGCAAAGTCATTAGTTGTCTCTTTTATTGCTTGAACGATACTGTTTATCACGTTTATACGCATTCCTCTGTTACTTGATTTCTATAATCATAACAGGTCCTGCTTGCCGCGGCATTTGAGATAATGAGTAATGCGTCAGACCAACGAACAATTTTCCGCTATTTTAACCAAAATTGAGAATGGATAGCAACTCGATCCTGGTAGGTTCCGCACAGCAGAATGGTGTAAGCAGAACCTACCAGGCGCAGTGCGTCTATTTCATCGAAACGCCGATGTAAAGCGGTACAACGTGGAAACTTTAACTAATCGAACAGCAGTTGATTGTGAAGCGGAAGATATATATTCCGGATACAGAAACAACCAGCAGTTGGTTCCTAAAATGCGCGTTATAGAGACCGGTGGCTTACCATATTTGTTGCATTTTGCAGTAGGGACGCCGTATATAATAACAAGCAACGTAGACATAGAAGATAGTATCGAAAATGACGCGATTGGAGAGTTAAAGTATGTTGAATACAGCAGAGATGATCCACGGCAACACATTGTCAAGATTGGGCTCAAATTTGAAAACGACTCCATTGGAAAGGTTTTGCGGGTCACCGGGCCCGCTGTGTACACTAAGCCTGACGTTCTTCAGCCCGATTGGACACCTATTGAAAAGCGATCTGCAAATATTAAGCTAAGTAGTAGCATTAAGTGCAAACGCATAAAATTTCCTTTAGTAAGTGCGAATGCTCTTACTGTACACAAGAGTCAAGGCGGCACATTTTCTGATATCGTGTACGAGTATGGCAAGGGACAGGAACAGCAGTTGGTGTACGTGGGAGTGTCAAGAGTTACATCGATTGAAGGATTGTACTTGACGAATAACAGAGGCATATTTAAGTTTTACCATGACAAGGGAACTGCATCACCGAGAATCCAGGAATTATGGACGGAACTTAGGCGCCTGGAAAACCACAAATTGTTTACTTTAGGTACTGAACTTCTAGAATTTATATTTAACGTAAGCCATTTTGCTGTACTGCTGAGCCTGAATGTACAGAGTCTAAACGCACGTACATTCAGCAGATATTTGAACCGATGCGGTTCTCAAACAGGCAGATATCCTTGCGCTCAGCGAAACATGGATGGACAGTAATGAAATTATTTCCATATCGACATTAGTGCCAGGAGCTTTTCCTTACCAACCGGTAAGGAGATGACACCACAGGAAATGCTAACACTATGCTTTTTCTCTACAGCACAAAGTAGCCAATACAATCGTTTCAGTCAATTTTAAACTTTCAATATGGTTCTTTTCAGAACCATCATAACTGTCAATGAAGAGTATTATGATTTCCATTAGCAATCAAGTTTCTCATAAGTGTTTTTAGTAAGGTGTGTCTAGATTGGCAATCAGTGGCATTTGTTCCTAACTGTTGCTGATGTTTCCAAGTGACTATGGCGACGTTCCACAAATATGCAGGTGGCGACAGAAGCAACATTGAGCAAAAACTAGCAACATATCGCATTCCCAACGTAGCCAAAATTGCCTATTCTAAACGCTGTGACATGTGGATTTCACATGTCATTTTCATGCCTTCCAATTCTTACATCCTCAGCAGACCACACCAGTGGAAACATGCTGAGAAATTTATTACTAACCGGCATTGAACCTTCAGTTCAATGCCTGCACAAAATTGTCAGCGTTTACTGCGACGAACGAAAGTGTCGCATTTCAAATTTACTGAACCTCGCTGTTACCATGTGTGCAGTCATAGCTTTTCGAGGTTTCTATCTTTGTCTCTTTCGCATGTACATCGATCACGGATTGGTGATCGTGTACATGGCTTTTACATAGAACGGTGCTTCAGGCGTCTCCAGTAGGAACCTTGTCAAGAACTTATCGAACAATAAAGAATGAATCTGAATCCAACCTTCAACGGAGTAAAAACGTAACATGGCAATACCGTGACAAGAGCCAAGTGTCGAAAAATAAAACCAAGTGCTGAAAATAGTCCAGGTGTTAGAAATTTGTGATCTAGTGTAAAGTGTTCATCATGAACAGCGATTAATAATGGGAAAAGGTGCATCAAAACCTAGTGCATCAGTGACGGGAGATAAAGATCTCACCATTATAAACAATCAGGAAATCCATAGCGATTTTCACGAAGATCATGCGCTCAAACTGAACATCATCTTAGTGCTAGTTACAATCCAGCTAGTGTTTGTAATTTACAAAATTTGGTACAAAAGAATCCAGAAAAAAACGATCCTAAGAGTAAAATCAATGGCAGATCTAGACAAAGTCTAACAAGAAAGGCAAAGTCCAGAGAGAAAAAAAAAGGACAAACGGAAAAACAGTGCTAAAATGAACAGTGTGGCAGTAGCCGAAATATCAAAAGAGTAAAGTGTACACGAGTGACAGAGCTAGTAACGCTCCACCAAAGGGTTAACCGGCAACCTGGAGCGACCCCACCGAAGGGTCAACCGGCAACTTGGAGCGGCCCCAACAAAGGGATAACCGGCAACTAGGAGCGTCCCCACCGAAGGGTCAACCGGCAACTTGGAGCGGCCCCAACAAAGGGATAACCGGCAACATGGAGCGTCCCCACCGACAGCCACCACAGTAACCGGAAACCTGAGTAGAGCAAAAGCGCAGTTAGTATGCCAGCGGCTAACAACAAAACCAACAACAAAACCGACAAACATGAGGTAGGACGATGTTATAGAAAACTGTAAGTAAGAAAAAAATAATAATAGTGTAACAAAAATGACAGCAGAAAACAGAATTAAATAATAATATTAATTTATGGACCAAGTAGATTCACTACTGGCAGATTTAAAAAAAATCTTAGTTAACCTTAAGAAAAATCCTAATCGAAGATATAGGAGAGCAACGTTATTGAATAAACTAAACCAAAGTAGAATCTATTACAACGAAATATTAGATTTAATAGATCTCTTTGGGAAAACCAATCAGAATTTTTTTTTAAAGTCGGCAAGGTTACTGTACGGCGAAATAAAAACTTTAATAGATTCAAAGCTTGATCGAAATCATCTGATTTCATTTAAGACTTTAGCAAAAGTGTCGTTATCATTTTTACATTTACATAAAAGAAACATGGCAAACCCAAAGGTAGACGTAAAATTGGGTACGACGCTGATTCAAATGTATGATGGCGCACCACAGCATTTGGATGCTTTCATTGACTCCGTAAATTTATTCAATGACACGGTACAAAGTGATTTTGCTGCAGCCACGGCCGCACAAAAACAAACAGCTCAAGTTACCGTAGTGAAGCTCATTAAATCACGGCTAACAGGCGTAGCCCGGCAAGTAATTGCAGGAGCCGATGATTTACAAGGCATCATAGACGCAGCAAAACAACACTGCGAGTCAAAAATTACTTCGGACAATGTTCTGGCCAAGCTAAAAGCAACCAGACAAAAAGATTCAATTGAAACCTTTTGTAACGAAGTTGAAACTTTAACAACACAACTTAAATCATGCTATGTAAGGGAAGAAATCCCAGCAAACTGAGCCAACACGATGGCAACCAAAAAAGGAGTCGAGGCTCTAATAAGCGGTAGCAAGAATACCGACACAAAACTTATTTTGAAGGCTGGGACCTTCAACAAAATTAATGATGCAATTCAAAAGGTGATGGAAAATAATGAAATCACCAGTAACAACAATTCACCTGCTACAAATGCTCAAATTTTAACAGGTCGAGTAAGCCACCCAAGAGGGCGTGGAACAAACCACAGAAGACGTGGTAATTATTCAAACTTTTACCAACATGATCGACATGTTAGGTACCAAAACTCACCCCATAATCGTGGAAATTTTACAAACCAGAGGGGTCATTGGTCTCATCGAGGTAATTTCTCGAATCAAAGAGGCAATTGGACTCAGCGTGGACGGTATCCACCGAATATGTTTTTAGCACACCAAGGCGGTGTACAATATCAGCTGCCAGCGCACCAGGCAATTCAAATGCCGTTGCATCCACACATTCAAATGCCACAGCAACAACATATTCCACAGTCAACTAATGGAAATATCCACCCTTTAGGGGTACAGCTGGGGCAGCATATACAATAAATGTGTCTGCCACCAATTACGTCCAATTGATGGTTGATATGTCCGATGTGCAATTATCATTTATTGTTGATTGCGGATCTGATATATCAGTTGTCAAATGTGGATTAGTAAGAAAAACCCAGATTTATTATCCAAGCCAAAAATGCGACATAGTTGGAATTGGCCATGGAAACGTAAGTACAATGGGTACTACGCAAACAAATATCATATTAAATGATATCAAAATACCTCAGATGTTTCACATAGTAAGAAATGATTTCCCGATTCCCACTGATGGAATCTTAGGGAGAGATTTTCTAGTAAACCATAAATGCAATATAGATTATGATTCTTGGCTTCTCAAACTGACAAACAATTTTGAAACATTTACAATTCCAATAGTAAACAAGCAAGTCAACTCGAATCTTATACCAGCTAGGTGTGAGATAATCAAACAACTTGAAAACATTAACATGCAGGAAGACAGTGTAATTTTTTCAGAAGAAATATGCCCAGGAGTATTTTGCGCTAATACTCTGGTCAGGGCTGGTAACGGTCAGTTTTGTCACTGACGCTAAACGAAAACCAAAAACAAAAAGTCACCCTGCAAAATAGTCAGTCCCAAGCATTTTTTGTCAGTGACAAAAAATCACTGACTATAATCTGTTAGAATAAAATCAGGACGCATCCAGGGTAGGTGACGGTCAGTTTAGTAAGCGACGTTTGACTATAACCAAAAATAAATAGTCGCGCAGCAAAAATAGTCGTTTCCATGCGTCTTTGTCAGTGACAAAATAAAGCCCGATTATTTATTTGGAAGAAGTAAAAAGGTTCCTAATTTGATGTTTTGGAACCGGGGATACTATTAGATGGACGGATGGATGGATTGTTTAATGCCATTTTACCATTTGTTCGAAATTGGAAGATTGACGCCGTTTTGATATGCAAGATGGCGGTTTACAATTTAAGTTATTTTGGTAATTTTGCATGAAATCCTATACAGTAATGACATTTTTGGAATGGGAAAATTGTCAGACTTAAAAAATCAACATTAGACGCCATTTTGAAATCCAAGATGGCGGACTATTGATTAGCATTTTGCATGGAAACCCTTGCAATATATGCTTTTTTAGAATGGGAGTGACGGCTAGAAGTCGAAAATCGATGTTTGACGCCATTTTGAAATCCAAGATGGCGGACTATTGATTAGCATTTTGCATGAAAACCCTTGCAATATATACTTTTTTGGAATGCGGTTGACGGCTAGGAGTCGAAAATCGATGTTTGACGCCATTTTGAAATCCAAGATGGCGGACTATTGATTAGCATTTTGCATGAAAACCCTGCAATATATACTTTTTTGGAATGCCGTTGATGACTAGAAGTCGAAAATCGATGTTTGACGCCATTTTGAAATCCAAGATGGCGGACTATTGATTAGCATTTTGCATGAAAACCCTTGAAATATATACTTTTTTGGAATGCCGTTGATGACTAGAAGTCGAAAATCGATGTTTGACGCTATTTTGAAATCCAAGATGGTGGACTATTGATTAGCATTTTGCATGAAAACCCTGCAATATATACTTTTTTGGAATGCCGTTGATGACTAGAAGTCGAAAATCGATGTTTGACGCCATTTTGAAATCCAAGATGGCGGACTATTGATTAGCATTTTGCATGGAAACCCTTGCAATATATACTTTTTTGGAATGCGGTTGACGGCTAGGAGTCGAAAATCGATGTTTGACGCCATTTTGAAATCCAAGATGGCGGACTATTGATTAGCATTTTGCATGAAAACCCTGCAATATATACTTTTTTGGAATGCCGTTGATGACTAGAAGTCGAAAATCGATGTTTGACGCCATTTTGAAATCCAAGATGGCGGACTATTGATTAGCATTTTGCATGAAAACCCTTGCAATACAGTTTTTCGGAATGCCGTTGACGGCTAGAAGTCGAAAATCGATGTTTGACGCCATTTTGAAATCCAAGATGGCGGACTATTGATTAGCATTTTGCATGAAAACCCTTGCAATATATACTTTTTTGGAATGCGGTTGACGGCTAGGAGTCGAAAATCGATGTTTGACGCCATTTTGAAATCCAAGATGGCGGACTATTGATCAGCATTTTGCATGAAAACCCTTGCAATATATACTTTTTTGGAATGCGGTTGACGACTAGAAGTCGAAAATCGATGTTTTAGGCCATTTTGAAATCCAAGATGGCGGACTATTGATTAGCATTTTGCATGAAAATCTTGGCAATATTTACTTTTTTAGAATCCGCGTCACGGGTAGAAGTCGAAAATCGATGTTTGACGCCATTTTGAAATGTAAGATGGCGGACTATTATTTAGCATTTTGCATGAAACCCTTGCAATCTATACTTTGTTGAAAAACGAGTGACGGTTAGAAGTGAAAAACTATGTTTGACTCGACTTGAATGCTCGATTGGAATTTCCGATTGGACTGCTCGATGACTACTCGACTGGACTGTGTGACTCGACTGCTCGACTTGACTACTCGAGTTGACTGCTCGAGTCGAGTGTTCGACTGGACTGCTCGACTTCATTACTGGACTTTACTGCTTATCTGGACTGCTCGAGCTCAGCAGTTTAAATTCTGCTTACCTCGAACAATATCAAGTTTTTGTCTTGAAAATATGTATCTATACATATACAGTCGGATTTAGAATTTAGCAACAAATGCGTGTCACCCATGTTGCCAAAATCGAATATAGGGCAACAACGTCATCAAAAATATTGTTCGAAATGTACCATACCCACACATTTTTTGACGTAGGACTACGTCTTTCAGAAAGGTAGCTGTGATAAGGGTCGTTCCAAAAAATCTATTTCTTAAAGTCGTCAGGTTTCGAACGTTTATAACTTGGTGATTTTCTAATTAAATCGTATGGTCAAGCCGAGTAGTTAAATAGAGCAGTTTAGTCTAGCAGTCGTGTCGAGTAGTTGAATCGAACAGTCTAGTCGAGTCGAATAATCGAGTCGAGCAGCCCAGTCGAGCAGTCGAGTCGAGTCAAACATCGATTTTCCACTTCTAGCTATCACTCGGATTCTAAAAAAGTATATACAGTGGGATTTCGAATTTGGCATGATTCGATTTTGGCAACAAAAGTATCCGTTGTTGGCAATATAAAATATTTTACTTCCAAAAATACCCAGGTAACCAATAAGCATTAAAATAAGCAGTAGATCAGTCGTTTATTAGCATCCCTGGCGTTTTATACTGCAGGTTGTTGTTTTTCAGCTTTTTGACTGCATAACTGTTGTATATTGGCATGCTGCAAAAAAGCATTGTCAGCACTATAAGAGGGCTAGCAGTAAAGTAGCCGCATATTTTGCCAAAATAGCATTTAAGTAGCATTTAAAGCAACTTAAATGCTTGCTTTCAAATTGCATTGGAAATGCTTATTGGTTACCTGGGTATGCTTAAATATCAGTAAATTTCCGCATACATACTTTAAATGACGAAAAAGTTTTCGTATAAAGTTCGAAAACAGACACTGAGGAAGCCTGAAAGTCGTAGGCGAAATACGTATCTGTCGTGAATAAAATATACATAGTAGAATTAAATTGAATATGTTTTCTTCTTTTTTAATTTTAGAAAAAGTATTGCCCAAAGTGTGTTCATGAACAAAAGTTTGCGGTTATAGAATATTTCAAACAATGATATTTTTATTGCCGTAAGATTACGTCTTACCGCAGGTCGCCAAAAACTTATTTGCGCCGCATGGATAAAAAGTTGCATTCGCTGATTTATAACATGTAGTCAATTTCTAACTTTTTTCTTTTTCATTTTCATTTTTCAAAATGCTAAACAATAGTTCGCCATCTTTCGACACATCGATTTTTGACTTCTAGCCGTCAACCGCATTCCAAAAAACTGTATATTGCAAGGGTTTTCATGCAAAACGCTAATCAATAGTCCACCATCTTGGATTTCAAAATGGCGTCAAACATAGATTTTCGACTTCTAGCCGTCACTCCCATTCTAAAAAAGCATATATTGCAAGGGTTTTCATACAAAATGCTAATCAATAGTCCGCCATCTTGGATTTCAAAATGGCGTCAAACATCGATTTTCGACTTCTAGCCGTCAACCGCATTCCAAAAAACTGTATATTGCAAGGTTTTCATGCAAAACGCTAATCAATAGTCCACCATCTTGGATTTCAAAATGGCGTCAAACATCGATTTTCGACTTCTAGCCGTTACTCCCATTCTAAAAAAGCATATACAGTGGTAACCCGATTTTGTCACTCCCCGATTTTGTCACCCCCGATTTTGTCACGTTTTTGACCCGATTTTGTCACCCCCGATTTTGTCACGTTTTTTACCCGATTTTGTCACGCTTTTGATTTATCAAAAGCTTAGTTTGAAAATCATTTTGAAACATGTCAAATGTGTTAAGACACTGTGAAAAGAGCTGTGTTGATTATCGTGGAGTTTTCACAAAAGTTGTTTCTTATCTCCACAACTATAATAGCTAGAAGGTCACTTTCTTTGGCAAAGTTCTTTATAATAATCTTCTCAAAAATTTTGTAGAACATTGTTTTGCTCTATCTCTTACTGCTTGAAAAATAAATTTTCTATCTTACTTTTAGGAGGATTAATCAAAGAATGGTTCATGCCATAAGAAAGAGCTTTTCACGCTATGAAATTTCTATGAACATAGTTAACCAGTATAATCAACCATTTCGGCGCAATTAAAAAACGCGTGTTTTCATACCTGTGGGACTGCTGTGAACAGGTGACAAATGTCCACAGAGAGGTAGATGGAAGTGCGAAATGTCCTAAAAGTGATCAGAAAGAAATATATGTAGTTCGTTCTAAGTTATCTGCAAAAAAATAAAAATTGAAAATATACCCGATTTTGTCACTGTCCCGTTTTTGTCACCCCTAAATTCATCATGGGGGTGACAAAATCGGGTCATTACTGTATTGCAAGGGTTTTCATACAAAATGCTAATCAATAGTCCGCCATCTTGGATTTCAAAATGGCGTCAAACATCGATTTTCGACTCCTAGCCGTCAACCGCATTCCAAAAAAGTATATATTGCAAGGGTTTTCATGCAAAATGCTAATCAATAGTCCGCCATCTTGGATTTCAAAATGGCGTCAAACATCGATTTTCGACTCCTAGCCGTCAACCGCATTCCAAAAAAGTATATATTGCAAGGGTTTTCATGCAAAATGCTAATCAATAGTCCGCCATCTTGGATTTCAAAATGGCGTCAAACATCGATTTTCGACTCCTAACTGTCAACCGCATTCCAAAAAAGTATATATTGCAAGGGTTTTCATGCAAAATGCTAATCAATAGTCCGCCATCTTGGATTTCAAAATGGCGTCAAACATCGATTTTCGACTCCTAGCTGTCAACCGCATTCCAAAAAAGTATATATTGCAAGGGTTTTCATGCAAAATGCTAATCAATAGTCCGCCATCTTGGATTTCAAAATGGCGTCAAACATCGATTTTCGACTTCTAGTCGTCACCCGCATTCTAAAAAAGTATATATTTCAAGGGTTTTCATGCAAAATGCTAATCAATAGTCCGCCATCTTGGATTTCAAAATGGCGTCAAACATCGATTTTCGACTTCTAGTCGTCACCCGCATTCTAAAAAAGTATATATTGCAAGGGTTATCACCCCATTCTAAAAATATACATATTTACTAAATTTAATCGCAGGTAAAAAATTGTCCGACTATACATGATTTTTCTTAGTAATTAACCATATTACGCGCGACGTTGACTAAATTATGCAGGTTTTGATCATTGACGGCCGACTAACCGACTTATCAAGAGAAAGTACGGTCAAAATATTTTTCGTCACTGCTTTGATAGAAGGTGACTATTTTTCTCCAGAAATAGTCAGTCGGTTTTTTGTCGTTGATGGAGACGGCAGTACTTTGGTTTTCGTCGCTGACTATGGTGTTTTGACGGTGATGCTAGACAGCCCTGACTCTGGTAAATAAAGGCAATTGTAATGTTAAAATTATTAATACTACAACTAAGGAAGTTTTATTACCAGCAAACTTTTATCCCAAACATGAACCCCTAGCAAATTTTTACCTTTGTACTATTCCAAACAACACAAACAAAGAAAATATTAGTGAACGAGCACAGAAACTGAAAAATGAACTGAAACTTGAAAACAGTGATCCTCATATTAGAGATAAACTTGAAAACCTTTGCATTGAATTTAATGACATATTTTCGCTTCAAGGTGATTTGCTTTCGGAAAACAATTTTTACGAACAAAGCATAGCTCTCAATGACCAAAAACCGACATATATTAAAAACTATAGATTGCCAGAATCTCAAAAAAATGAAATTAATGAACAAATACAGACCATGCTTAATGAAGGGATAATTCAAAATTCAACCTCACCTTACAATTCGCCTATTTTACTTGTTCCAAAGAAATCAAATTCAAATGGAAGAAAAAAATGGCGTCTGGTAATTGATTACCGTCAACTGAACAAAAAAATAACCCCAGATAAATTTCCACTCCCGCGGATAGATGAAATTTTGGATCAATTGGGTCGTGCAAGATACTTTTCTACACTTGACCTAATGTCTGGATTTCATCAAATCCCATTAGACAAAAATTCCAAAAAATACACAGCCTTCTCCTCTGATAAAGGCCATTTTGAATTTAATAGGCTTCCATTCGGTCTAAACATAAGCCCTAACTCCTTTCAGCGCATGATGTCCATCGCGTTAAGCGGTCTACCTCCAAACTGTGCATTCCTCTACATAGATGATATTATCGTAGTAGGATGCTCAATTAATCACCATATAGCAAATTTACGCGAAGTGTTTCAGCACTTAAGAAAATTCAACCTTAAATTAAACCCATCTAAATGCCATTTCTTCAAGAATGAGGTGACTTATTTAGGACACCATATTTCGAAAGATGGCATACAACCCGACAAAAGTAAATATGATACTATTCGAAACTACCCAGTACCGAAGAATTCAGATGAAGTTCGGCGATTTGTTGCTTTTTGCAACTACTATCGTCGCTTCATCAAAAATTTTTCAGATATAGCCAACCCTCTAAACAAATTATTACGCAAGGATTCAATATTCAAATGGAACGAGGAGTGTCAGAAATCATTTGACACCCTTAAGATGACATTATTATCACCAAATATTTTACAGTTCCCCGATTACACAAAAGATTTTATTATCACTACAGATGCGTCCAAAGTAGCTTGCGGAGCAGTACTGGCTCAACGTTTTGGAGATTTTGAATTACCAATTGCATTCGCCAGCAAGGCTTTTACAAAAGGTGAATCAAACAAATCAACAATCGAACAGGAACTGACCGCCATACATTGGGCCATCGAGTATTTTAGACCATATATCTATGGCCGGAAATTCGTTATACGTACCGACCATAGACCACTAATATATTTATTTTCACTTAAAAACCCCTCATCCAAACTCACACGTATGAGATGGGATTTGGAGGAATACGATTTTAAGGTAGAATACATTAAAGGTAGTTCAAATGTGTTATCTGATGCGTTATCTAGAATTCAAATAACGTCAGACACACTAAAAAATATGTATTTAGTAACTAGATCTATGGCAAAGAAAAATGCTGCTACAACAACTGCCAGCCAAACACAGAAGCCTGATCAACTTCACGTGTACGAAGCTGTCAGTAGTTTAGAAGCATTCGACTTGCCAAAATTAACGTTTTCATATAATAATGATAAAACATCGATAAATATGATAATATACGATAAAAAATTTCGGAAGAGACTAACTCCAACGTTAGCACTCGCAATAGAAAATCCCGAAAACTTTAGAATAGAATTAGAAAAAGTTTTAAAAATAATCGATGGCAGGCCTGCCGATAATTCAAATACGAAAGCAACATATCCAAGAAAGCTAGCAATACAAACAAACGACATTATATTCACACATGTTGATTTAAATTCATTTAAAAGTTTCGGTAATGCAGTTCTTAGGAACGCTACCATATTAATTTACGAGAAACCTGTTGAATTAAAAACATCGGAAGAAATTAAAAACATATTAAAACAATACCACGACTCTCCGACGGGAGGTCATCCAGGTATAAATAGATTATATAAAAAATTAAAGTCTCTATACTCTTGGCCAAACATGAAACAAACTGTTTCAGACTACGTCAAGGTATGTGAACTTTGTAAAATAAATAAACATGCGATTACAGCAAAAACGCCAGCAATCGTTACTACCACACCTAACAAAACCTTCGATGTAGTGTCCATTGACACCATCGGCCCGTTTGCTCTCACTGAAAAAGGAAACCGCTATGCAGTGACATTGCAATGCGATCTTTCCAGGTATGTGATTGCAATACCCATTCCGGACAAATCAGCTGTTACAATAGCTAAAGCAGTTGTAGAAAAATGCATCCTTATATACGGTCCCATGAGATGTATCAAAACGGATCAAGGAACCGAATACAAAGGAGTGTTTGACGAAATATGCAATTTGCTACAATTAAACCACACTTGCTCAACAGCTTACCACCCTCAAACAATCGGTGCGTTAGAACGCAACCATAAATGCTTGAACGAATACTCAAGGATATTCTCAAACCAACGCACGAATGATTGGGATGAGTGGCTTCCTTTTTATTGCTTTGTTTACAATACAACGCCTAACATACAACACGATTTCACGCCATTCGAATTAATTTTTGGAAAAACATGTAATACTTTTGAATTTTGTAACAATAACGTTGATCCCTTATATAACTTCGACTCATATCAAAAGGAACTAAAATATAGATTACAAGTTACTCACAACAATGTCATACAAACACTCAACAAAGAAAAAATCAAAAGAACAAATGCAGCCAATAATAACATTAATATAACAGATATAAAAATAGGCGATACAGTGTATCTAAAAAAAGAAAATAGACAAAAATTAGACCCCGTTTACAACGGACCTTTCTTGATTACAAAAATAAACACGCCAAACGTAACAATAATAAATGCAGATAATAGAGAGCAGGAAGTGCACATATCAAGACTAATCAAATAGGCAGGTAAACCGCCTCCTTTTCCATTAGGGGGAAGGGGTGCAGGATACAGAAACATACAATTAAAATTAAGCGTGATACAGAAATATAACATTATAATTAAATAATACCTATTTTGCAATCGTGAACCGAAATCAACATATTATATAAAATCATTAAAAAATTGTGAGAGGCACTTGAAGCAAATCCGAATAATTTACCTTTCAATTTCGGCCCGTAGGGGGATGGTGTGACATGTGGATTTCACATGTCATTTTCATGCCTTCCAATTCTTACATCCTCAGCAGACCACACCAGTGGAAACATGCTGAGAAATTTATTACTAACCGGCATTGAACCTTCAGTTCAATGCCTGCACAAAATTGTCAGCATTTACTGCGACGAACGAAAGTGTCGCATTTCAAATTTACTGAACCTCGCTGTTACCATGTGTGCAGTCATAGCTTTTCGAGGTTTCTATCTTTGTCTCTTTCGCATGTACATCGATCACGGATTGGTGATCGTGTACATGGCTTTTACATAGAACGGTGCTTCAGGCGTCTCCAGTAGGAACCTTGTCAAGAACTTATCGAACAATAAAGAATGAATCTGAATCCAACCTTCAACGGAGTAAAAACGTAACAACGCACCTTTACATTAACTTTGCGTAGTCCTACGTTGAATATGCGGTCGTGTCTTATACACAACCCCTATGATTTTTTATGTTGTATGAATTCTTGATGTTGAACTATTGAAAAATTGAAAATGATGAACCTATGTTTTACCAGAATTCTCGCTTCGTGATTGGTTGGAAGATTTTTTAGGATGATCTAAACCTATACCAATTTGATATCTGTGCTTGGGAAGTAAGCCAAAACAAGTGACAAAGTTTCCTCATTTCAACAAGATTTCTTAACACCGCGATTAGACCTAGACCATTTTGATGTCCTTGCTTGGGAAGTACGCAGAAAGAGTGACAAAACCCTCTCGTGCCAACAGATTTTTTTACGAACGCGATTAAACCTAGTCCAATTTGATGTCTGTGTTAGAGAAGTGTGCCAGACAAAACGACACAAGTTCGTCGCCACAACAGACCGCAAATTCTTTACTGCGAGATGATTAAACTTAGGCGAATTTGATATCTGTGTTGGAAAAACGTGCTACAGCTGTAGTGTTCGGTTATAATATGACTCTGTATGAATACGCATGCTTGCCGTTTCATTAGAAATGTAGAAGTTCAATAGGATTGAATTGGTAAAATCCCTTCAACGTGGGTAACCATGGGTAATAAAAACAATCTTCAATTTCTGTAAGGTAGCAGGAAAGCAATAGTTTGTGTTCTTGATTTTGTTAAATTGTTTTCACATGCACATTGAAATAACTGAAATCTTTTGAGGATTGAACGTATGCAATATTACTACTTTGATAAATGTTACATACAACGTATGTAGCATGTATATATCCCAAGTAACCATAAGCATTAATCTAAAACCGTATATTGGAAATAATTCTGCATCCCAAGTGCCAAACTTTTGTATATTAGCAATCTTATTGCTTATAAAACGTATATTAACATTGTTGATGCACAGAAGCATTAACGTAAATCAGCATTAAAGAAAGCAATATATGCGCATATAACGTAACAATATAATGCATTTAGTCAATTGCATTAAAACGAGCCGTAAGTGTTGATGAACGGCTTATACTTGACTTCTTATTTTGCTGTTCTGCGGCCACTATTTGTGCCCTCTTCCATCTGACGGTTGCCGTCTTTTTCTATCCTATTGGTAATGCAGGACAAGTAGCTATGATATGAGAAGGAATATCACCAAGATTTAAATACGACTAATTTCACCTCACTCAATCACATCCGCTATGGTTTAGATAGCAAAGGTGCAAAGAAAACGAATGAGGTTGCATGACTAACTCCCGGTTCGAGCCCTGTCTAGGTGGTAAGATTATTCAGCATTTCCAAAAATGGTTCTGTAATACTCCTGCTCCCCTTGAGATGCTGCACAAAAAAATCGCTTGCTTTTTTATTTTTTCAAATCCCGACCGAATCTATTTTTATTTACCATAACAAGCAAACGATATGCCATCGATACTTTTTCGATACGTCGATAATGTAGATAAAATGACGTTTCGTTTAAGCCTCAAATAAACACTGATAATGCTTAGTGGATGCTTGTGGCGTAGCATTTTAACAACCCGCTATTTCGCCTTTTTAGCATTATGTGATAGACTAATCTCAAGTTTTTAGTCTTGACCTTGAAATGCGGTCATACATATATATTAATATTTTATTGAAACGATGGTTCTACAATTGATGAAGGGACGGTAGGGAAAGAAATGAAAATTTTTTGGTGAAGGAGGGAAAGAGCGGAAAGGAAGGGGGGGGGGTATTGGTAGCTATGCTTGACAAGTAGTCATTTTGACTCCTACCTTTTGTCCAATACTGGAAGGTTCCACCAAAAAATTTTCATTTCTTTCCCTACCGTCCCTTCATCAATTGTAGAACCATCGTTTCAAAAAAATATTAGCATTATGTGAGTTCTATAGAAGTATATAAAGAAAAATATGCTTTTAATCATAGTTCTGTATGCTTATACAATGTTGTCCAAGGACTAGTGTTTAGTGCTTACTGGTTACTTGGAATGTTACATACAGCATGTATACATGAAGAAACGAATGATAACAAGCATGGATACATGCTACTATCACTACCAAGAGGCTTACGTAGTCCTGCGTCACCTATATATGCGGTCGTGTCTTGTGCACAACCCCTCTGATTTTTTCCATTTCCGGGGTTTCGAGTGGTTGCTATACACTTTATACTATCTTATATAAAAAAGAGGAGTGCAAAAGTTCGACCGCACATCACTAGAGAACAGAGCGTTATCTTTTTTTATTATGTTTGTTTCCGCCACCGCTATGTTTCTACGGCGAGAAAAATTGAAAAGCCTTCTAGAAAGATTGAAAAATTCGAAAAATAAATTTTCCATATAAACCTGCAATGGCTTTACTGCGACCTACTACGATATTATATTCTGGTGTCGTTGTTAGGCAAGCAACTGTGTTAAGCAAAATGACGTTTACAATATTTTGATGAAAGCGATTGACGATGGAAACGATGCGCCTGGTGGAACTGGTAAGACGTTCCTTATTTCATTGCTGTTAGCCACTGTCCATTCAAGATCAAAAACTGCATTGGCGGTAGCCTCTTCAGGTTTGTTTTTAAAATGACTTTAAATCCTAGCTCATTAATCTTTTTGCCTCATTCATTGGGGATAGCAGCTACATTGCTGGAAGGTAGTAGAACGGCCCTTTCTGCATTCAGACTGCCGTTGAATCTCCAATTAGGGTACGGGAGGGTATTTTTAGCAAGTTCCTAAATTCAACCTATTTGCCTTTTCTTTCGCCAATAAAAATACCTTGCCGACATACAATTTTAAAATGTCATAGGGTAATTGATCTTGAATGGACCTATTTAGCGCTTTTTAACACCACCACTCGCACTCCTGCTCAATTTACTCGTCATTTATAAATATGTGGTGATGTTACTATTTGTTGGAAAGTACCACCTTTTTTCTACATTATCAGTACTTTAAAAATGTATAATTGATGAAACTTTTATTAAATATATCGTTTTTTGCCAAAGCCTTTTTTTGATCTTGAATGGACCCAACTTGATCTTGAATTGGACCTATTTTTGATTTTGAAATGGACCTAAATTTGGATTGTCATAGTTTCTTCCATGTAAATGAACAAAATAATAACAAAGAATTTTTTTTTAATAGTACAACTATACTACTGTTATTTATTAATAGGACACAAGGTTGAACAGCTTTTACCTTTCTTATACTCTGTTAGAAAGGTATGAAAGTCGGTTGAAAAATTTGAAATCAGTCACAGTCGCCGAGGGTCTTGTTTTTATTTCAGCCCAACAAATGTTTCAATGACTTGATATGCGTTATGTATGTATCCGTGTGTGACATTTGTATATTGGGAATTTATTATTACCTGTTGTTCAGATATGGTTGAAACGATTTCTACGTCATAAAAAAATTATGTCGCCTATTAGTTTCAAAAATTTAAACCATTCATTAAAAATATGTAATATAACTTGTATTAAACGTATTTTATCAAGTACAGTGGGGTTCGAGTTTATATTTAGTGACTACATATTTCGAAAGGTCAGACTTTTCTGACGTAGGACTACGTCTTACTGCAAAGTATCTAAAGGTTTGCGACAGCCCTGATTTTGAATATAAAACCGTTGCAATCGTGAAAAATTCGTTAATTAGTGGTAATTATTCAATTTTGACACATTTAAATGCAATTTTTTCAGTTAAAAAATGGTCTAGATTTTGCCACGGTTTCGATTTTGGCAACATAGGCGACACGCATTTGTTGTCAAATTCGAAATCATACTGTAAATGGTGCTTGAAAAAATTAGACTTGGTAATTCTACTAGTTTTAAAGGTAAGGTTAGATACTAGGTTTTAATTTTAAATGATAGTTGATGAAGAACTGTACCAGATAGAAAATAGGAAATTTCAAAAATGAATATTTTAGATCTCAGGGTCACTCAATTTCGGTGGACAAGGAGGTATTAATTTTGTCACAAGTCAGAGGGGAGAGGTGCTTAAAGAAAACTTTACATCCCCCAAGAAAAAAATCAGAGGGGTTGTGTATAAGATACGACCACGGATGACGTAGTACAACGTTAGTCCGGTTGCATGATTTTGAATATTTTACTAAACTGATTTTTAATCTATCTGTCAATCGACCAAAAGTGTGAAGTCAACCTGCTTACTTATCGGCGGAATATAAGGCCTTTGCAAAATATTTTTTAAGTTTTTGTCACCCCCCCCCCCTTTGGAAATTGGCTTGAAAAATTAAAAGCAACAACAGATTTGGTTTTCACGCTTAAACTTTAAATAAAAATGCTTAAAACCCATGTTTTTTGCTCGATTAAAAAATTCACTTTGTTCCCCCCCCCCTTCAGTGGCCCAACACCGGAAGGACAAAAACTTTATAAAATATTTGTAATGGCCTAATTTTACTTTATTCTGAGCCTCATAATTATTTTAACTAAACTATTTAGAAAATTATCAAATACAATATTATTTTTTTAGGCATATCCAGTTCGAAAATGGTCCAGATATTGATCCAAATTTTATATTTTTTGCACCAAATCATTATCCAGGCCTTTACCTAATTTCTAAATCCTCCATTGACGCACAGATGATTTTATTGCCAAACCGGGTAATTTTGTAGGACGGTTGGGCATCACAAAGTTTCATGAGGGTGAGGAAGTTGGCGTTCTTAACCATCAGAAGTGGCTGCTTCTTTTTACTCAGACGAGTCTGATTTTGTGACTACAGGATCCGGTTGAATTTTGTTGGCCTTAGGGTTTTCGGTTAGCGCGCTAAAGGTGTTTTGAAGCTTTGGTATATGCTTGATTAACGTGTTTAAACTATTTCTCATCTGAGTTTTGTCAAAACTTAAACTTACAACAAAACTTTTTATTGTACTTATATGGAAAATACAGGACGTTATTTGTTCATGAAAAAAAATTTTGATTCCAACCATTTTTACGATGTTGCCCGTAGATAGTTAAGCAGGGATAACCACTTTAAATAGAGTTTGGAATATTAGCTTCGTAACTCAATTCGAAGTTCCAATATTAGAGTTTCCTATACAATAAAGCTATATGTAAATCTTCAGAATTGTATTCTCAAATAACTTGTTTCATTCTTTTGTGCATTACTTTTAATGATACAAGAATTGTCCCGTTTAGCATAATTTGGGATTTTTTTTTTCATAAGGCGAACAAATTGGGAAAATTTTACTCTATTTATATAGATTACTTATATAGATTATATAGATTACACTTTTGCTTCGTGCTAAAACAAATACGTAAAATCCAATTGAAAAATTTAAGTGTAACTGGTTTTGTGCTAAATGCAAATGAAGCAAAAATAGCTCTTTTTTAAAGGGCATAGTACCTTTTAGACCATATTTTTTGCCTAATTTCAAATAATTATTTCTCGATAACGCGAAAGGCAAATTGAATCGGTTTTTTTTGCATTCGAAACATTGAATTTTATACTAATATTTGCAATTTTGTTTTCATAAGGGAACCTCTTCCCCTTGCCCCTACGGCTCCTTGAAGAT
The DNA here is from genome assembly GCF_943734655.1 of Sabethes cyaneus. Taxonomy (NCBI): domain Eukaryota; kingdom Metazoa; phylum Arthropoda; class Insecta; order Diptera; family Culicidae; genus Sabethes; species Sabethes cyaneus. The sequence goes on along the minus strand of NC_071354.1, from coordinate 114,710,943 downwards.
AGTCGTTCAAAAAAACCATGAATTGCGGTACCATGGATTGGCGCTGGGGGGCTTATCCGAATTGAAAAATTCCAAAACAACATGAAAGAACATTAAATTATCTCGTGTTTGATCCATCCTTTTTTAGAATTCGAACACATAACAAAATGGCGGACATTGAAACATAAAAGTATGGTTTTTAAGCGAAAAAATTGATTTTAAACATTTTCAAAAAATACAAAAAATACAATATCAAGAAAAGGATAGGTCAAACACTAGATAATTTTGTTGGCTTTCAAACAAAAAAAGAATCATAAGAATTGCTTGAGCCGTTCTTGAGATATTTATGGTACCGACTTTCAAAACCTGGTTTCGAGAAAAACGACGTTGAAGTTTTTACTCGTTGTTTAATCGCTCCAGACATGCTGTACCGCGCATAGCTGTAACTTTGTCAATATTTGGAATTCATGCAAACGACTTCAAACACATATGGTCAAAATGTTAATCTTTCGAAATAATCAATAAAAAAATGTAGGTTTTAAAAAATTGAAAAGGTACTATGCCCCCTTAACAGAAGGCAGTTAGTATTCCTCTTATTTTTTGATCCATCTTATCTTTTAATCAATGATGGTTAAAATTTTTGTACAATACTGAGAATAAATTAAGTTCATATTATTTTTTCAGCATAAAATGACATATGTTAGCTAACTAATTAGGAAGACTTTTTAGTTTCAAAACTAGAGGCTACAATGTACAAACACTATGAAGCAACTACGAAAAAGGATGAGTGATAGTTAGTTTTATCAATATAATTAAGTTTTTATTTATAGCCTATCAAGCCTACTTTCAATACCCCGTGCTTATAGATTAATTATAAACGGAGATACTATAGTGACAACAAGCAGTTTTATGGAAACAACAACGGCGTGTTCGTTAGGCAATGGCAATGATAGCTACCGCCAGTGATGTCTCGGAGCGCAAAACTAGGTCCATTCTAAAATCAATACTAGGTCCATTCAAGATCAAAAAAGGGGGTTAACATTTTTAAGGAATTTGAAGATTTTACTGGTTTTACTGAACTTTTAAATACCTAAATTGAAATTACACATATTTTAGCATCATTTTAAGAGTGTTGTTTTATTTCAAACTAGAAGGGTTTCGGGTAGTAACAGTTTGAAAATACTCTATGGTGACTGCCAAAACGCTGAAAAACAGCTACTTTTAAATACGCGGCAATAAAGTGGTTTTGGCTATAATTTTAATTTAATTTTAGTATATTTACGTTCAGAAATGATTAAAGATAAACATAAAAGCTAAATACAGTACAAAGACTTGATAATTATATCCTAAAATTCTTATCTAAAAATAGGTCCATTCAAGATCAGAATTCGACTAGGTCCATTTCAAAATCATTTACCCTATATTAGAAGCAAGAACAGATTTGGTTTTCACGCTTAAACTTTAAATAAACCCATGTTTTTTGCTCGATTAAAAAATTCACTTTGTCCCCCCCCCCTTTAGAGGCCCAATACAGGAAGGACAAAAACTTTATAAAATACTTGTAATGGCCTAATTTTACTTTATTCTGAGCCTCATAATTATTTTAACTAAACTAGAAAATTATCAAATACAATATTATTTTTTTTAGGCATATCCAGTTCGAAAATGGTCCAGATATTGATCCAAATTTTATATTTTTTGCACCATATCATTATCCAGGCCTTTACCTAATTTCTAAATCCTCCATTGACGCACAGATGATTTTATTGCAAAACCGGGTAATTTTGTAGGGCGGTTGGGCATCACAAAGTTTCACGAGGGTGAGGAAGTTGGCGTTCTTAACCATCAGAAGTGGCTGCTTCTTTTTACTCAGACGAGTCTGATTTTGTGACTACAGGATCCGGTTGAATTTTATTGGCCTTAGGGTTTTCGGTCAGCGCGCTAAAGGTGTTTTGAAGCTTTGGTATATGCTTGATTAACGTGTTTAAACTATTTCTCATCTGAGTTTTGTCAAAACTTAAACTTACAGCAAAACTTTTTGCTGTATTTATATGAAAAATACAGGACGTTATTTGTCCATGAAAAAAATTTTGATTCCAACCATTTTTACGATGTTGCCTGTAGATAGTTAAGCAGGGATAACCACTTTAAATAGAGTTTGGAATATTAGCTTCGTAACTCAATTCGAAGTTCCAATATTACAGTTTCCTAAACGACATGAAAGAACATTAAATTATCTCGTGTTTGATCCATCCTTTTTTAGAATTCGAACACATAACAAAATGGCGGACATTGAAACATAAAAGTATGGTTTTTAAGCGCAAAAATTGACTTTAAACATTTCTAAAAAATTCAAAAATTACAATATCAAGAAAAGGATGGGTCAAACACTAGATAATTTTGTTGGCTTTCAAACAAAAAAAGAATCATAAGAATTGCTTGAGCCGTTCTTGAGATATTTATGGTACCGACTTTCAAAACCTGGTTTCGAGAAAAACGACGTTGAAGTTTTTACTCGTTGTTTAATCGCTCCAGACGTGCGCGATACAAATAGCTGTAACTTTGTCAATATTTGGAATTCATGCAAACGACTTCAAACACATATGGTCAAAATGTTAATCTTTCGAAATAATCAATAAAAAAATTTAGGTTTTAAAAAATTAAAAAGGTACTATGCCCCCTTAACAGAAAAGGCAGTTAGTATCCCTCTTATCTTTCGATCCATCTTATCTTTTAATCAATGATGGTTAAAATTTTTGTACAATACTGAGAATAAATTAAGTTTATATTGTTTTAAGCATAAAATGACATATGTTAGCTAATTAGGAAGACTTTTTAGTTTCAAAACTAGAGGCTACAATGTACAAACACTATGAAGCAACTACGAAAAAGGATGAGTGATAGTTAGTTTTATTAATATAATTAAGTTTTCATTTAGGCTATAAATCAAGCCTACTTTCAATATCCCGTGCTTATAGATTAATTATAAACGGAGATACCATAGTGACAACAAGCAGTTTTATGGAATATACAACGGCGTGTTCGTTAGTGGTAGGCAATGATAGCTACCGCCAGTGATGTCTCGGAGCGCAAAACTAGGTCCATTCTAAAATCAATACTAGGTCCATTCAAGATCAAAAAAGGGGGTTAACATTTTTAAGGAATTTGAAGATTTTACTGGTTTTACTGAACTTTTAAATACCTAAATTGAAATTACACATATTTTAGCATCATTTTAAGAGTATTGTTTTATTTGAAACCAGAAGGGTTCTGGGTAGTAACAGTTTGAAAATACTCTATGGTGACTGCCAAAACGCTGAAAAACAGCTACTTTTAAATACGCGGCAATAAAGTGGTTTTGGCTATAATTTTAATTTAATTTTAGTATATTTACGTTCAGAAATGATTAAAGATAAACATAAAAGCTAAATACAGTACAAAGACTTGATAATTATATCCTAAAATTCGTATTTAAAAATAGGTCCATTCAAGATCAGAATTCGACTAGGTCCATTTCAAAATCATTTACCCTATTTTTCAAAATCAAAAATTCCGAAAAATTTCGAAATTAATTAATGCGCGAATATTTCCATTTTTACTTTTGATGAAAAAGCACATCTAGAACAAAATGATTGACCTTAAAACTTTTCCATGAGTAAATTTCATGCTTTATATCAATTTTGTAATGTATTTGAATTGAAAAAATATCTGGGTAGAGCGTTGGACATGAAAAACGAAAAAGAGAAATTGGACTTTTTCTAACCTGGCGCTCCTCCAGATAATTATTTTTGCATGAAAATCAGAATATAAGTTTCTTTTGAGTGTACTTTCATGATAAAACAGTAATTAGCTTGATCGCATCGTTTTTACGATGTTGCCCGTTAGAGGGTTAACTGTCAACTCAGTATGAGGCAGTAAGGTACAAAACATTTTGCAAACAAATTTAACTTATTAAGTATAAGCTTTCAATCATGAGTGTAATGAAACGAAAGGAATGAAACGCTGTAAAAAATAACCGACTTGCAAAAATTTGGATTTCTCAACCTGCAGCACAATGCACACGGCTGTCGGTATTGGGCTCTTTTAATGAAAACCGGTATTTCGGTATTGACGTAGAAAATACCGGTAGTACCGGTAAAATACCGGTATTGGCAGATTATTCAGAATCACTAGAAATGGCGGTGGTGGGCTTGGTGGTGGTGGTTTGTTCGGTGGTGGTGGCGGTGGTGGGCTTGGTGGTGGGTTTTGGTGGTGGTGGTTTCTCTGAGCTCCGGTTGCTTTGGTTGACGTAGCGGTTCCAACATCGGTTGATCAGCTTGATTGGGTAGTCATTGCGTTTGAGGTGTGATTGTATGATTGAGTATTTTTCAGCGTTGGTATAGTTTGTAGAGAGTCTGTCGACACGGGTGATGAAATTAATAGCGGTGTTCATTTTTTGACTGAGTGGGTGGAACGAGTGGTAGTTGATCAGTCTTCCGGAGGATATGCTTTTGGTGTACCATTGGGTCTGTATGGTTTGGTCGTTTTTCCGTATGAGTAGCATGTCTAGGTATGGCAACTGGCAGTCTTTCTCTGCTTCAGCTGTGAATTGAAGCATTGGGTGGTAACTATTAAATAAGTTTAGAACCTCTGACATCTTGCCTGTAAGAAGTAGATCGTCGACGTATTTTTTAACAACTGGTATCGATATGTGTATTGTGCTCATTACTGTATCGATTAGTGTGTCAATAACAATTTCGGCTAGTATAGGGGAGAGCGGATTTTCCATAGCCGTTCCTTTTATTTGATGGTAGTATTTGTTGTCAAATTGAAAGTAGCTGCAATCCATGCAGAAATTGACCATCTCTAGGAAAATGTCTAAGCAGATATTGGTATTTGATCTGATGTGTTGCCAATGATCTATAATCCCTTTCGTTACTAGTTCCTGTGGGATGTTTGTAAATAGAGAGATCACGTCCAGAGAGATCATCTCGTAGTTTTGTGGTAGTGTAATTGAGTTGATAAACCGGCAGAAAGCAAACGAATCTGTTACACTGTAGTTGCTTTTGATGGATGCTTGTAGTATTTTGCATATATATTTCGAGAGTGCGTACGATGCACAGTGGGGAATCGCTGGCCAGCAGCCAAAAAATGAAAGTTCATTTCGACTCTCCGTTGTATTTTTCCTGTGATTGTATACTATTGAAGTGTTCAAATCCAAAATTTTAGATCAATATGACAAAATTTGAATTTTCTATGAATCTTGAAAGTATGCTATCTCAGCATGTTTTAGCGTTTTTTTTAAAAATTACACAATATTTCAAAATATGCTAGAGGTCTAATGGTAGCTCGGATTTCAACAGTGTCTGAGGAAAAGTTCTTCAAAAAATAGTGCCGAATAAAGCCCATTAATTGAGTTTGCAGTAATTTTATCATAGTATGCCACAATTTAAATTTTCATTAAAAAGTGCCATATTTTCGCGTAAAACACGCTTAAAAGTTTTGAAGCCAAGGTTCGCCACTATTGACACTACCGGTAAAAGTTAGCATAAAATATGAGCTTTCAAATGGATATAGCCCCATTTAGCGCAGAGTAGCGCAGAGCACAGATGTTACGCTTGTAAGGCTACTATATCAGAATTCAACAATATAGACAAAATGCAAACACTCAAAGTAAACGTAGGATATCTTAATTATGGGATATCTCCTTTACATGGTTGGATAACCTGCTTCGAATGTATGGTCCATATTGCATATTGACTAGATTTTAGAGGTTGGAGGAAATCTGGAGGATACAGCCATAGTAATGACGGAAATACAGCTTGAAGATCTTATACCAATCCTGGTATTAGTTCTGAAATCACGGGTATAGATATGAAATTAATTAAAAGGTTGAGAAACTTCCTTATAGCAAGTTCTTGAACACATTATTTCAGAAAAATTCGAAACTTATTGTTTGTATACCAAAAACCTTCATGTCAGGGTATAGTCCTCGTAGAATACGTCCAGTGCAATGCAAAGAATTTGAATTCGCGGTCATAAATGAATCTAGACAACTATATTGCTGATAGGACGAATGACAGAAGAAGCACAAAAATAAGTTTTTTTTTTGTTTAATTATATTATATACTTTAACAACTCGGGTCATTCGTGACTTCTGCGGGGTTGGGAATTGAACCACCGTCCTTGGTGTGAGAGGCGTGAATGCTAGCCACTACACCGGTATTGACCCTCACGAAAATAAGGTTATTGCTTTAAGCTAAAAATAGTAATGAAAATACAAGACAATATTTTACATGCAAAAATGAGTGTGAAAATACAAATCGTGATAGAATTATTCGTCTTCTTATTTCTCCGGATAAAACTTATAGCTTCTTCGAAACGGAAAAATGTAATTAGAAAAATCTTTCCTAGAACGCTATATTACTATTGAAGACGAGACGTGAAACGAGTGATTATGCAGAAGGAGAAAAAGAAGAAGAAGAAGAAGAAAAAGAAGAAGAAGAAAAAGAAGATGGAGATAAAGAAGATTAAGAAAACTAATAAGGAGAAAAGTTTTGATTTTTGATTAATATTAACCTATATGGATTTTGTGTTGATTATTAAAGCTCATACTTGCTTTGTATTGTTTTATATAATGTTTTATCCTATAAAAATCCATCTGCAATAGTTTTCCAAATGACCCTCATTTCTTATACGTTATTATACTTAAAAATACCAGAAAAATAGTTGAAAATTCTCCCCAACACAAAAAATATACGTTTTATTGCAAAATAAACCTGAAATTCGGACTCAGCACCCCCAAATTACTTAAGAACCACATATTATCCTTGATTTAAAGAGATTTTTTTGCTTGGCCAGCATTTGTATGGAGTCGCCCCACTGTGCGATGGAGCGGTCATGTTGGGTATAACGGGGCGGAGTGGTAGGTTCGGATTGTGTGCTTTGGGCTGGCCGTATATTCTGGGGCAGGTGGCAGTGTTTGTTTTTAGAGAGTAGTATTCGTTTTTATCGACCAGTTTTAAGTCATATAGGCGTTGTACTATTCTGTTGTTCATGGTTTGGTATCTAGATGTCGGGTCTCTGGTGATTTGCTTGTAGGTGTTGGTATCCAGCAGTAGCTCGTTCATTTTAGTCTTGTAATCGTCGATGTCCATTATTACCGTTCGATTCCCTTTATCAGCAGGCATAACGCGTATAGTTGGATTTTCTTTAATAAAGTTTCGGGTGGTTTTTACTGCGGTTGTGCAGAATCGTGTTAGGAGGTCGTTTTGTCTTCTAGATTTCATGTCGTGGATATGATTTTGGATGGTGTTTGCTACTAGGCATCTGGTTTGATTTTGTGTTGTTTTATCGGGGTTTGATCGTATTATTGATTCCACATCCGCTACAAGGTGGTATATGGGAAGTTGGCTTATGGTGATATGAGGAAGAGTGAATTTTGGACCCAGGCTTAGCAAGATTTTTGTATCTGGTGGTAGCTGTTGTTTAGTGGCATTATAGATTGCATTTTCGTTGTAGGTTGGAGTGTTCGATACCTTGTTTTCCAGCTTAGAGATGATCTGTCGTGCTTTCTTTTCGGTGCAGTGTGTTTTTCGCTGTAAACATTTTTGATAGGCCATCTCTTGTGTGAAGATGAATGTTTTGGAATCTTCGATATTCACACTACTGTGGATTCGTTGTTTACATTCCTCCATTTGTGGGTTTAACTGCTTAATTTTGAAAAACGTGTGTTGAATTTCGGTGGAAAGTATAGATCTTTTGAAGCAATCGATATGTTTTGAGATTTTACTGAGATAAGGACTATTTTCTTCTAATAATGAGTGTATGCACTTGAATGCATTTGTTATATGTACTGGACTCTCACCATTTTTTTCTGCATTTGATTAGGAAATTCTTTCGACTCACCGTATTCGCAAGTTTGACATTTAGAGATGCATAATGTTTCAAACTGTTTGTGGTGGTGTGACCGTAGTGTGTATTGATGTAGCTGTAAAAACTTGGATATGCCTTGTTCGCCATCATGTATACTTTAGACGTTGTCGACTGTTAGTTTCGTAATTTTTATCGTACTTTTTTGGCCTTTTCAGTCTTTTACGGAAATTAGAACTGACTTTTTCAATTCACTCCGACGTTTCGACTATTTATTTTAGTCTTTTTCAAGGATAGCTATAATATTCTGTCATGTTTGTTTTAGTTATAAATGTCTTTTGTTTCGATTGTACCTACAGTTGTCTCAGTTCGTCGTTAAAAATCTTTAATTTTAAGGATGGATCCCTTCCCAATTAGATAGCAACGGTGAAAACAGTTAGTGTGCGAAGTTTGAAAAGTAGGTTCAACTATGATAGTAGCGAAATTTTTGGAAAGGTTTTTTCACCAACAAACTGTACTAAACTGAGACAGACTACAAATATTAATCTTTTGCAGACGACAGATATGCACAGAAAAACTAAAGAAGACATTTACATCCTTAAAATTAAAGATTTTTAACGACGAACTGAGACAACTGTAGGTACAATCGAAACAAAAGACATTTATAACTAAAACAAACATGACAAAATATTATAGCTATCCTTGAAAAAGACTAAAATAAATAGTCGAAACGTCGGAGTGAATTGAAAAAGCCAGTTCTAATTTCCGTAAAAGACTGAAAAGGCCAAAAAAAAGTACGATAAAAAAATTGGCAAAGTAGAATTCAAGCAGATATAGTACAGTTAGCGATTTATTTCTCTTGCTTGGACGGATTTTGTTGCCAACACTTCCAACAATTGAAAAAACTAAAGTAAATTTCTTTATTTTCAAACTTTAGCTTCAGTATTGTTGGTTAGCAAAGTAGAATTTAAGCAGATATAGTACGCTTAGTAATTTATTTCTCTTGCTTGAACGGATTTTGTTGCCAACACTTCCAACAATTGAAAAAACTTCCGCTTTCATCGAAGTCTAATGAACGGCTCTAAGCGCATCACGAATTTTCCTTTCATTTCTTCAAATTTATAGTAGGGAAACACGCGTTTAACTATTTACGAATATCCCGGGATTGTAGCTTCCACTATAATGAATGCCTCGGTTTCCTACAATCTCTTCACGATTTTTTTCTCCATACCCAAACCGGAACCCTTGATAGCGTCATCCTCTTAAGCATCGTTCACAGGTACATTCTGTTCAATCAAAGTATCACTCGAAAGACTTGAAAAGTATTCCAAATTTAGTCCTAGCAGATTCTTAAATGGCACGATTGGTCAAAAAGCTGAAGTTCGTGACTAACAAATGACGACGACTGGCAGTAGGTTAATTATAATATGCATTAAATTGTAAGAAATAGGGTAAGAGCACCAGTTTTGGCCATAGTTTGTCAAACTTTTAAGGGTATCGATCACGTTTTATAAAAAACGAATAAACTAAATATGTTTAATCTCTTCCACAGGTAATTTCAGTCTTAATCTTCATAATGTATAAGTTTATTTGATGAAAATATGCTTTTTTGTTTTAATTTTTGTCGATTGAAAAACCTCTGCTGGGTTCCTATTTTGGCCATAATGTTCTTCTATTCGCCACTCTAAACCGCCCAGCTAGCTTCGAGGTACGATGCTGGTCTAACAAGCCAGTCGTCGTATGTTCGAATCGCGGCTAGGCGGTGCTTGCTAGTTAGAGTCAGTAGGATTGTTGCACTGGCCCCGTAATTTTCCTGTACTCTAACAGCCGGCTGCGAAGTCTGTCGATAAAGAAGGGTAATGTCTAAAGACGGTATAAACCCATGGCTTTGCTATTCGCCGCTCTGTGTTCCTATTTTGGCCACCCTGCTGAAAAAGTATTGCAACACAAGTTAAACTACCACGTAAACTAGCTGAATTAGTTATCTTTTTAATATGAAATTGCAAGGATTAGCATTGCTTCCGGGATTTTAACCTTTTTTCGTCACACCTTTTCTTGTGCAAGAGTGCAAAAATTGCTGTTCTAGAAAAAAAAGTTTTAATAAAAATCATTTTTTCCTTATGTTTAAGTTTATTTGAGATTATTTCTAATCCTTTAAGCAGTTTTCAGTTATAAATCCGTTTTTGCAGCAATATAATCAATTATGGGAAATCTTTTGGATAATTTTCATAGCCGATGATTCAACAACTTCTACTTTATTTTTTGCTTGTTACGGGTGCAATCAGTGTAACAAATTTATCCGATTTAAAAAGCAAAGCAAAGCAAAGCCCAGGTGCTACATTCCGCTACCGAAACTTGACCTACTGTTTTTATACGACAGACTTCGCAGCCAGCTGTTAAAGTGCAGGACAATTGCAGGACCAGTTGCTGCGATCCTGTTAACTCTAACAGCCTCTCCCAGCATTATACCTCGAGGCAAACTGGGAGGCATGACGGAGTTATGTTAAACAAAAGTGTTTTTCATAAACCACAACTGCAAAAAATTGACATTCAACTTTCAGCTTTACATAGGACAATTTGGTGAGATATCGTAATATACTGATGCATTACCTTCAAACGTTTGAAAAGTGTGTAACAGCCTTTTGATATCTGAATTTCAAACATAGTTTTCTTTAAATATTGTGATCGTGAAGAATAATAATCACTAGGTACCGTAAGGAAAAAAATAATTGGCCTTTCTAAACATACTTTTGTTCGAGCCACTTAATCTCAATTACAGAAATCGTCGCTTATAGCGAAACTAATCAAAGAAATTTATGCTGTTCTAGAAATAGATTATATTTCAACATTATTTTAAGTCTGATACAGTACTTTCTTATGTAATCGAGGAACATTAGAACCTATCGAGATATGAAAGCAAAACTTGAACTTCTCTTTGAGAAAACCATATGTATTATTTAATTTATTCCAGTATTTACATGGCTTTTCAAATTATAAGTGGTCATCCAACCCCGTTTTCTTTGACCAAGTCCCAATGTAGAGTGTAGAGAGAAAACCTTGAGCGACTTTTTTTCCGAAACGCTGTCCTGGGAGTATAATCAAAACAATTATCAAATTAATTATGATTCCTTCGTAGTTTATCCACGTGGAAGCCTCCATGTTAGCTTCGCTAACTCGGGCGCTGGCTGAAGTCACAGTTTCGGGAGTTCAAATTGATAGTTGTTGATGACGGACCATGAGAGACGAGAACCATTTCCTGTCCAACATAAATAAAAGTTACCAAAAAAGTTGTGAATATTTTGAACAATATGTAAATTACATGAAAAATTATATTTTATGGAGTATCACGATTGTTTTTGGTAAGAAAATCCTTCACATTGAATAACTACGTATGATGCTGCACTATAAAATCGCTACGTAGTATTTCAATAAGCCAGGAAACAATTTTTTCCTCCTCCTTGGACAGTATCGTTCCAGTACTCTGTGTTGTGGTTTTCTGCCTCTTGCCACACGTACGGTATCAAATTGTAGACCTTAGATACCGTATTTTTTACGAGTCGCGTATTCTGAAGATACTTTGATTGTACACCTGACAGGCAATGTTTTTCGATGAAGCCATAATTTTGTGTACAATCTTCAACAAAGAATATCAAATAGTCAATAAATTTATTGATAAATTAATCAATTAAGTAACTCACTGTCTTCCAGCGGTAAAAAAGAAAAAAATTTTGGAATTCCACGACCACAATATCAGAACTAAATATCAGTAGATTTTACATATGGCGAAAACGGGCATATGAAATATGAAATTGCTTTGACGTATGGCCAAAAGCGGCATAACGAAAGTTTTTGATCTCCTATGGCTAAACATCTTTTTTTTATATAAAAAACTCGATTTAATCCACCTAGTGGTGAAAGGAACCTTTGTTATACGGTCTTACTTGCTATTTGAGATAGAAACCGACACGTCTTCGGAGTATAATCCATCTATTGGTTAACGTTGCGTAGTGCGTTGGTTTACATAAAAATTTAGAAAATTGAATACGTTTACAAAATTTGAACAAAATATGACCACTTATAAATTTTGATAGATCCTTTTTTCATGAAATTGCGTAATAAGGATAAGTAAGTTGTTAATAATTTGACTAAGTGCAAGTAAAAGTAGGTTGTAAGAGCAAATATTATTCTTTAACATATACATTGCGTAGTAAAGGTCTAGTTTATAGATTTTTGAACTATGCATAATTTCCTGTAATGCCTATTTGATTCACACCAATAAAGTTTTCTAGAATAAATTTCATCAATTTTTATTAACCTTCCGTTACTCACGCTGTTGTATTTTGTATAACACGTGTAGGTTTTTGAACGCCATATTGTTATAAAGTTACAAATCGTTGTGTAACTAACGTATATTCTTCAATAAACTTGTTATGAGCAAAATGTCATAATTATTCAATGCATTAATACTTTAAATTGTTGGGAAAATTGATCAGCATAAACTGACATCACAGAAATGAAGCAATCAGCATATGAGGTGTACCGGAATTGGCCTGGAATTTTCTCTCGTTTCTTCATATGGAAAAATGGTGTCTGCATGCATCAAAACAATCAGCAATAATGTAAAATGTTTAAAATGTATCCGTCTGTTGCTAGTCGAGTAATTCGGGGTCAAAATTAGGGTATATTTTATAATCAAAGTTCTACAGTTCCTAAATAAGCAAACATAGAGGTATACTATATTCAGCAAAGTTGTGTATTTTTACTATTTGTGCAACTTTGTAATACATGAAAAAGTCATACAACAATTACGAAAAGAGCTAAAATAAAAAACTGATTTCACTAATTCATACACAATAAATAAGATTTTTCTAGCTTCGCTGAAGAGATAGGGGGTTACTGTCTTCAGCAAAATTTCTTGTAATAATATACTCTAAAACTTTGCAGAATACATCAATGTGTTATATTGAAACTGAAGAAAAATATTTTTTTTATTGCACTGCATTGCATTGGGGATTAATCAAAATTTAAATTTCACCAGACGATAGAACTATCAATTTGAAGAAATTCTTCCAAAGGTTCCATAAACCTAAAACCAAATTTTCCCAGTCAAAACTCTAGTGCGCATGTCTTTTTGGCTTTGGGCCATTGTGCGCGCGAATAACCGTATTACAAAAGTTGGCGCGAGTGTTGGAGGGTTAATATCTTTTGATCGGCAAAACCAATTCTACTGAAATTTTGCAAATATATTTGCAGCATTAAAATCTCTAATTTGATGTCAAAATAATTCAAACTAGATAAATCATCTTAGATGAAATGGTTATAAATTATTATAAATTTTAATGTGTTGTATTCAATTGTTCATAACTTTCAAATTAAACATCCAATCAAAAAACAAATCAATAGTGATCTATTAGGCTATGTTACCTTTCAAATGAGATTAATAGCGCCTAAGTCGGTTTAGCCATCTCTAAGAAACAGGCGATAATTATTACCTTGTCAAAACAGGTTTTTTAAGCTTAACTTTTAAACTACTTGTTTGTTTTGAATAAAATTTACCCGAAAAATTTAGCCAAGAGATTTCATACGATACCAAGATCGTTGAAATCGGTCATTTTGTTCCGGAGAAAATCGTGTCACGTAATTTTCACTTTTTTACTTATAACTTTTAAACGAAATGTCGGACCTCGAAGCAATTCAATAGTGATATACTAAGCAATAATACCTTTCAAACAAAAGTAATAGCGAACAAATCGGTTCAGCCATCTCCGAGAAACAGGCGATAGAAAAGTTGCGCCCCGCACATACATACACACATACACACACACACACAGACATTGCTCAGTTCGTCGAACCCTGTCGATTGGTATATGTGGTTCGGCCCTCCGGGCCTCGGATCAATTTCGTGTTTTTCGACCAATTCCTAAACCTTTGTTATAGTATAACAAAGGTAAAAACTTCTTCACGTTTATCATATGATCGATATGGTTTGAGAAATAATCCGTTACACCATATGGAAAAACCCAACGAAAAATAAATAATTTTAGATAATAAATGTTATGTACTGAAAGTTCCTCTCGTACTATGCTGTCAATAGGTTATGTGGGAAATTAAGGGAGGCCTTTTTTACTTTTGCAATATTCCTAGAATAATAATTTTCTAGTATTAGTTTTCATATAAGTTATATGAAAAAATATCAAAAATTTGATTTAGTTTCATCTAAAGTTGTATTATTAGCCATATATTTCATCAATTAACACGTAAATACAAGTATGGCCAAAACAGGTGCTATGGCTAAAACCGGTGCTTCTGCCCTATTACTCAAATTCAATTCAATTGCATTCAAAGTTGTTGGCCGTCTAGTGAATATTTGATAAAAGAATACAAATGAAGCTTTAGAACCGGTCGTCATGGTGAAGTGAAAATCGTTTCATGGTGCCTGATTGAAATTTTGAAACGAATCAACGTTGCTAAAGTCGAAAATGAAGTTTCATTTTCGACTTCATTGTTGAGTTACTATTGTGCCGTGCCTGCGGGTAATTCCGCGCAGCACATTATTCCGCGCACTCATCCTAAAAATCTATTTTCAACAGTAAATTTCACTAAAACGTAATTAATAAGTATACTATCATGGAATACCATGTTCCTTTAATGTGTTTGTTAAAAACTGACAACTTTTGCTTCGTTCGTCTGGCCAAACCAAAGGCCATTTCATTGCACGCTTTTCTGTCACAACATATTTATAATTGTTGAAAAGGTATTAAACGCGTCCAGCGTAATTCGATAGTTTAGAGTTTTATTCTCGTTTGTGATCCTGAAATTACGCCATTTCACATTGGTCCAAACCTAAAAAAAACGTGCGCACATGAATTTTAAGTAGGAAAAGTGTTTGTGAAACCTTTGCAAGTGTTACTTAAAATTGAAAGCTCTATCCTTTGGTGGAATTTAACTTTTGATTAATCCCCCTAAAAGTAAAATAAAAAAATTATTTTTCGTCATTTTGCATATAACACATTGATGTGTTCTGCAAAGTTTTAGAGCATATTATTATAAGAAATTTTTCTGAAAACAGTAACCTTCTATCTCTTTAGCGAAAATAAAAAAATACGAAGATTGAAAAAATCGTTAAAGTCTGTTTTAGCTCTTTTTGTAATTGTTGTATGACTTTTTCATGTTTTACAAAGTTGTACAAATGGTAAAAATACACTACTATGCCAAATATAGTATACCTCTATGGCGACATCTATTTAGTACGTCACGCAAATTTCATTCAAAACATCCCCTCCTCCCCCCTTTGTAGAATTTCAATATAAAAAAACCAATTTCGATCCCGATTTACTCAACTAGTATGTATCGGCAGGCGGTTACGAATGAAACCTTCTGGATTTTGTAGCATTTTTCATATAGTTTCTAGTTTATGTAATTACTTAGCTGCCGGCTACCGATAGTCGAGTAATTCGGGGTCAAAATTTGGGAATTTTTTATATTAAAAGTTCTACAGTTCCTAAACAAGTAACCACAGAGTTATAGGGTAAGGGATCTAGTTTTCGACCCTGTGCTAGTTTTCGCACCACTACTAAAACATTTATCAAATAGATTCCTAAGGAAAAGGTCGAGAAAAGCTATTATTTAGGATATTGTCAAGGTTGTTATTTTGCTAGAAATTTTGCAATTCCCCACCAAAATTTGCGTCTGTACGTCCAAATAATCAAGTTTTTAAACTGGGACTGGAGTTCGAGTGTTTTCTTTTCATCTAGTGAAAACAGATACGGAATCAAAATTTCCATAAATTGTGTATATTAGGACACTGAATTCATGCAATATGTTATTATACAATGAAAAGGCAATATTTCTGTCCAATTTTCTTTTGTCGCAGTGCATATTTGTTTTTTATGGTTTAATTAGAGACGTTTAAAAGAGCACGAAAATTAAAACGCGAAACTGTTTGTGTTCTTGATTTCGACCGGTCGAAACAGCCTGCTATATGCTTTCAAAGACGCTTGTTTCATTTTTCGACCCATCGTTTAATAGCCATGGAAGTCTAAAAAGTATCCAGATCCGAAAGTAATTGTATGATTTCAGACGTTTTCCGGGATTGCATTTCAAACATTTTCCATCTATTCATTCAAAGGAGAAGGGTAATTGAAATAGTCTACAAAAAAGGATAACGGTTTAGTTTTAAAAAAATAATTCCAGTGTGATATTACAGAAATGTTGCAGTTATTCTTTTGCATTAAATTTATCAAATTACACTACCCTCGACTTTGAAAATACATTACTTTGTACCGTGAAAGCACCTAATTCCGATCACCTAAGGCATGATTCATCTTTAAGTCCCTACTGAAAAATATAGCTTTGATATTTATTTACACGGTATGTGTCTTTAGCAAGTATTTTCAATTATGTTTCATGGAAAAATACTAAAATACCTAAACTATTTACCGAAAGTTAAAAAAATGCATCAAAGTAAGATATATCAGTGCACCTAATTCCGATCATCAATTATAAGGGGTGATTCTAATTCCGATCACAGGTGTATCTAATTCCGATCACGTCATGATGAGCTGTTAAAGTATAAAACTATTGTCAACTCGTACCAAATGGATCTGAAAGGTATTGCATTTATGTAGTTTGACGACAATCCCGCTACCAGTCATCTTCTGCTTGCGTTATTGATCATTATTATCATTAGCTTAATATTCATAAAAAGTGTGCACTCAAAAGATCGACAAGTGGATTATGAAACTTTTCTCTTCTTTTATTTTTGTTCAACTGTTACAATTACAATAAAATTGGGCCACATTCGACGTTTTCATAAAGCTTTGATCATAAATAATAGTAAAAATCAAATCAGAAACGTTGTGTTTCAGACATGACCGCGTAGTTGGCGTAGAACTACGTGAGGCTGGTTTTCGCGAAGAAACCTTGAATATTAAAGAAAACTTTTTACACCATATTGGTATACGTGTAGCGTAAATAGTGAAAAAAAAACAAACAATAATCATTTTATCTTGCTGCACCGTATTTATGGTTGGTGAGCTATGTTGTGATATCAAAAACGAATATTTTTCCCAGTGCCATAATCAGAGTATTTCAATAGAAATCTGCCTCACGCCTTCAGCTATTAACAAAGTTCTAGGAGAAAACTTAAGTCCTCAAAATAATATGTTATTGTTATATTAAAAGAACACGCATTAATAAGATAGTTCATAACTGCGCTGCCGCTACCGCTTGTTTGCAGCGTTAGAAAAGCAAAACATCTGAGCCTCTCAGTTGGACTCGAGGTACGGCACTGGTCTAATAACCCGATCAAATGATGAAATTTATAACAGGATGAGTTCTAGATAATAAGTATTTTATAACAAAGACTCATTTGTTGTTATTGTTATTGTTGTTGTTATTTATTTTGTATACATTCATCGGACAAACAGTCTACATGAACACTTATAAACTAGGATATAACATAATAGTTTGTTACACGGTCACGAAAAACGCTAGCACTAACATTGAAGTCAAACAAATGGTAACACTGGTTAAATAAAAAACACATCGATCGTATGGGCTCATTTTGTGCATAATCCGTTCTGTACTGCTGAAGTCTCGTGAAATCCCAGCGTCGAAGGGGTCGTGGTACTACATTTATGTTTATTCTGGAGAGAATTTGTGTTTGGTTATAAACTTGGTTTCGTTAGCAGTTAAAATAACTAAAATTGTAACAAAATTTGCTCAAATTTGCATATCACAAATATACTAAATTATGATAAGACGTAGTCCTACGTCAAAAAATTTCGATAATCCTACCATGTTATCATGTTGCAATTAATCCTAAAATCCAAATAGCAACTTCGTTACCTTGCATTTTGCCAGTTTATATCTTAGATATAGTGATCGGAATTAGAAGCAGAAAAAAAATTATGTTCATAATTCCGATCAATCACTTTAATGGAATAAATTCCGCAAATTCAGCATTTGTTCAGCCAAATTTGATATAGAACGGTTACATATGCTTGTATCTATTTGTTATCATAGAATACCGAAGAAGGTAATCTATTTTCACGCTGCTATGATCTTAGCAAATTTGATCGAGCGCTTAGCACTTCGGCTAAGAAAATACATTTTGATGGCGTTTTTTGCTACTGCCTGTCGAATTTAATTTATTTTGAAGTGCATAGTGCCCCAAAGGCAGTCATTTTTCAACAACTGACACATAAACACATAGCACAATATCTAAGCGTGCTCGTTTAGTACAGATTTTGGCTCAATTTTCTAAAAATTGACCATTTAGGTTGAGTGATCGGAATTAGGAACTGATCGCAATTATGTGCGGTCACGGTAATTGGGTCGAATATTAGAACACGCAAGGGTCGAAAACTAAAACCAAGGTTGCGGATCCTCCCTAAGAGGCATATATCACAACTGATTCCCAATTTCCCATCATGCTTGAATCAGTAACACCGCATGAGAACAGCTTCTTTTTCGCATACGAACATATACCGAACACGAATGTTTGTTCTCTTTGCGGCGGCAGTTCGTAATCCGAACGGACGTCGCTCGTGCATGTGATAATTACTCTACGAAGCGGGTTGTGTTCGATCTTTCTGATTGCTCTTCGCTAGCGAGGAATTTCCGTATAGTGATCAAAATGAATGTTCGCTGCGATTTTTTGGGAATAATCGAAGTAAGTACTCACTTCGCTTGCAGGCGCTTTTTACGGTTCAACTTGAGCAAAGCATTTTGAGCCTGCAATAATGATGCGTGATAAATGGTTAGCATACTGCAGAACTCTGCTGCAATTGATAAGTATTAGGGGTATTCACGTAGCGCTTGCGGTGTTGCGTACATATACGGCGTATTGCGTATTTATACTGTCGCTACTCGCATAACAGTTCCATCTCCTTAGCAACCGGAACTGTAATGCGAATAGCGGAAGTATATTCACGGGATACACCGTTTACGCAACATAGCAAGCATTACGTGAATACCCCTATTATGTTTATGTAAGAATTGCATTGCTTATACGGGAATGTATTCCACAAACTTTCAACCAACTGGCAAAGATCAGGGTGGTAGTTCAATTTATGAAAACGTTAGTTGATTAAAAGTTACTCTAATTTAAAATATTTAAAATGGCAAAAGGAGCTTCCTTAGTACCATTAGGATTTTTTTATATGAGTCATCCTTAGAACAGATGTCAACTACATAGATATTTGTTTATTACACACAGTAGATCACCGCGTTTGCGCGTGTGTTTTATTTTTATTGCCAAATAGTTTTCAAATATGTACTTAGTTTTTAAATGAACCGCTCTGTAAATACTTTAACATTGACAGAAATACTAGAAGCATAATAAAAGAAGCAGTTTACAACGGAAGATGATTTTAATAATGTTATGGCTTTAGCAGCTATAAGTAGAGAATACATTTATTACTACTTTACATGTTAGTAACAAATACAAATTTGTATATGTTATTCTTCTTGACTTTTTCGGTGAGAAATAAGAACTAAAATGTTTTCAGTGGATATTTGGCCATTGATATTTAAACAACCAGTATGGGAGAGACGTCTACATTGAGACACTTTTTTCCAAACATTTTAAAATTTTTTTGATGATAGCTACCAACGAGCTCTTTAATTCATTTGAGAGGTATATCCTTCTAATTTTTTGATAAAAACCCGATTTAATCCACCTAGTGGTAAAAGGAACCTTTGTTATACGGTCTAACATGCTCTTTCAGATAGAAATCGACACGTCTTGGGAACATAATTCATCTATTGGTTAACGTTGCGTAGTGCGTTGGTTTTCATAAAATTTTTGGAAATTGAATAAGTTCACAAAATTTGAACAAAATAGCAGCACCTATAAATTTTGATAGATCCTTTTTTCATGAAATTATTGAGTAAGGGTAAGTTGGTTGTTATTAATTTCAGTAAGTGCAAATAAAAACAAGTTGTAAGAGGAAATAGTATTCTTTAACATATACATTGCGTAGTAAAAGTCGAGTTTATAGGTTTTTGAACTACGCATAAATTTCTGTAATGCCATTCTTTTTGGTTGACATCAATAAAGTTTCTTGAATAAATTTCATCAATTTTTATTAACCTTCGGTTACTCACGCTGCTGCATTTTGTACAACACGTGTAGGTTTTTGAATGCCATATTTAGTGATGTCCGTTAATCGTTCGATTAATTCAACTAATCGAATAACACGTGGAATATTCGAATCATTTTTAATCGAATACTGCCAGCACGAGTAGTTGAATTAATCGAATAGTTCAATGAGTACGAATAATGCCCGAATAATGCTCGTTAATCGTTCATAATCGTTCGATTAATCGAATTGAAAAATAATTTGTAACTGCCTAACTGCTGATAAAGATTCGTAATCGAAAGAATAAAAGTGTTGAGTGTTTGGTTTACTTGAAGAATTTTATTAACAGCTTCTATGTACTATTAAGATAGCAAAAGTTACAATTCAAAGTAATTCGCTCGTTTAATTCATATAGACTCATTCGTTAAGATTTAGGTTAAGATTTAGTTAGTGATAAAATAAATTACATTTACAGCTAACACTAACAAGTGCGATATATAACGCAGTACGACATTTATCTAACGGAAATTTGCATTAATAAATACGAGTACAGTAGGATTTAGAATTTGACAACAAATGCGTGTTGCCTATTTTACCATAATCTAGACGCTATTTTGATATGTAAAAATTTTATAAATATAGGTCATAAATGGGCTAAATATAATTAATCAGTGATTTTGCTACAATTGCAACAATATTATACCTAAAAAGTCCGACAAAGCTATCATGCCGACGTAAGCAATTTTTTGTTACCCTGCGGTAAGACGTAATCCTACGGCTATATCTAGCGGAGGCCACCAAAAGGCGGTGGTGGGCATTAGAGGATTGATTAAATAATTTACGCATAACTCAAATAAAAATTTGGCACGATACCTTCTTTAATTCTTATACGATTTAGTGGCATACCGTCGTGCCGGGCTTCTTTGGATACGTAGGGCTACTTTGGACAAATTAATTTTCAATACAATAAATAATAGAATATATCATCAACGTACCTAATTCAATTACATATCGCAAGTTAAAACTTGTACCAACCTTATGATATATTATCTTGGTCGTTTTTGTTTTGCCTCATATTTGTTTTTCATGTAAACAGTAGATTGCGCAACGCAGTAATTTTTTTCAATCGAGAAACCAGATGGCCAGAAATCACGTAAAGCGACTGTTAAACTATTACCAACTGCTGTTGAAACATCACTTATTATGTCAGGTAAGAAAAAGAGTTGTTAATTTGTTCGAATACATTGCTGAAAACAAATATTCTACATAAAATTGAAACAACCCATCAATTACGCCTCCATTTTGGTCGATTACTTAAATGCTTGTTTTCATTCTTTATAGGATCATGGTTTATAGGTATAAACGAGTAGCAGGGAGTCGCAAGTATGGAAATTTCACGGAACAAAGTTTGTCCGAATGCCTTGAAGCTATAAGAAAAGGAAATATCGGTATATCGGAAGCGTCCCGAAAATATGCCATTCCGAGGTCAACTATCTACAACAAATTGAATGATTTACACCCGCGGAGTTGTGGGCATCCTACTGTTTTCAACGAAGCAGAAGAGAAAGCATTTGCTAATCATATGATGGTGCTAGCTGATTGGGGATTTCCAGTCGGAACAGCCGATTTCCGAGCGGCTGTCAAAGATTATCTCGATGCACAAAAGCGTACGGTGGAATGTTTCAAAGATAACATGCCTGGAAAAAACTGGGTTTACCGATTTCTACGAGACCATAAAGAACTCTCTTTTCGTTTTGCTCAAAATATCAAACTGGTAAGAGCCGCTATAGACCAAAACTTAATTAAGGATTACATCGCTCGATTGGAAAAATCGCTGGCTGGCATTCCGCCATCGAATATTTTCAACTATGATGAAACAAACCTTGCGGACGATCCGGGAAAAAAATTGTCGATTTGCAGACGTGGAACTAAATATTTCGAACGAATCCAAAATTCCAGCAAGGCAGCAACATCAATTATGTTCTGTGGAAGTGCAGCAGGAGAACTGCTACCGCCGTATATTGTATTTAAGGCTACGCACTTATGGTCAACTTGGACAAATGATGGCCCTGAATCTGCACGATACGGTTGCAGCAAAAGCGGATGGTTTGATGCCACAACATTCGAAGACTGGTTCAAATCCCTTTTTCTTCCAGCAGTGCGCAATCTGAGTGGACCGATTGCATTAATTGGCGATAATTTGTCATCTCATATCAATCTAGAAGTGCTTAAAATTTGCCAATCGCGAAACATTCGATTCATCTGTCTTCCTCCTAATACAACCCACTTGACTCAACCACTGGATGTGGCATTTTTCGGACCGTTAAAGAAGGCATGGAGAAGAATTCTTCAAAATTGGCGACGGTCTAAAAAGGGCATGAAATGTCCTACCGTACCAAAGGATACTATCGGAAGTCTTGTAAAAAACTTATTGATAGATATTCGGCCACGTCAGAAATCTTTGCTTATTACCGCTTTCCGAAAATGTTCTATTTCGCCAATTTGTGGTCAAGAGCTGTTGAACCGTTTACCAAAAACGGATGTTAATGTGGAATTGGTTGGCGCATCGTTCTTTCATTCGCTGCAAAAACACCATGACGAAGTCGTCGGTTTGAATTCTAGCAAACCACGAAAACGGAAGCTGAACGTTCCAGCAGGACAAAGTATCACTCCGGCGGACTTATCAATGAACGAGGCGGAAAACATTATCCCAAATGCAAAGCTGTCTAAGAAGAAAATGAATCATAAGCTTCGCGACAAAAATCGCTAAAATGTCTCTATTTTCAAAAATTTTCTTTTAAATTTCTCATGAATTGACAAAACTGGTTCAGAACTGCAATCATTTATAAAACAATAACTTTTAAAATACAATTACATTTGATATAAACGAGTTGTTATACTTGTCCAAAGTAGCCCGCCTCATTCAAAGATGAATGTTTATTTGACATAGCAGGGTTATTTTTGCAAATAAGCATATTATTGTAGTCTATATTATTCTTAGTTGTTGGTCAATGATGGGCCAGTAAAGATCAATTGAAAAAGCGTTGCCTTTTGAAACAATTTTTGAAAGATTCTTTAACAAATTTTGATTTGAGCTTAGAATTGTCCAAAGAAGCCCGGCACGACGGTAATTGAATTGTTTTGATTGATTCGAATAACCAGAATAATCAGAAATGCTTCCCCGGCGTAACGTTCAGTCTTTTTCAATCTTGATGAGCGCTCGTCCCGATTATTCATTATGAACGAAATCGCTGCGAAGCCGAACTCCTAGACTCCTACCAGACGGCATCGGCTCGTAAGGAACAAACGGAGACGAACAAAGCAGAATGAAAAATAGCAGTAGCAATCGTCTAACACCGATCGCTCATGAAAAATCACGCTGGTGAATCGCTCGCTTCGTTCACGAATGCAAACGGACAAGTAAACTGCCGAACGCGTTCGTGAAAGATTGTTCGTTTTGAATGCTAGGATGCGATTTTCTGCAACCTTGACTAAAACAAGGGGTCGAAAATTAGCCCAATGGGATATTGAATTGAAACGAGAAAATGAGTGAAAAATATACATCGTACACTTATTTCAACTTATTTTAAATGTTAATTGAATATACATCCTTTTGTACTATTCTATCATATTTTCGAAAAAATAGCGCTATTTGGACGATATATTGCATTTTGTTAGCCATGCGTTGGTTTCGTAGGTCGAATTATAGTGCCCTTACCCTACTATATTATCCTATTTGTACAACTTTTTAGAACATGGAAAAATCATACAACAACTACAGAAAGAGCTAAAATAGAAAAATTGATTTTAACAATTCATATATAAGAAGTAGAATTTTTCTATCTTCACTGAAGAGACAGAAGATTACTGACTTCAGCAAAATTTCTCATAATAATATGCTCTAAAACTTCGCAGAACACATCAGTGTGTTATATTGAAACTGAAGAAAACTGAGTTTTTCATTTCACTTGTAGGGGGATTAATCGAAAGTTGAATTCCACCAAACGAAAGATCTTTTAATCTAAAGAAACTGTTACAAAGGTTCCACAAACCTAAAACCAAGATTTCCTACTCAAAACTCTAGTGGGAACGTTTTGGTTCACTGATTTTGGATCACTGTGCATTTGGTGCTTTTCATTCCGTAATGTACTGACCGGAATCCTGGTCATTTTCGCAGATTTCCGTACTGAACAACCTTATTGGACTTTCTTCAACGTATCTACAAAGTTTTCTGTAGAGTAATGCTATCCGTTTTTTCCCCGAAATGATCCTGCTACATCCGCGCGGAATTATAAACAACACAAATTTATCTGCTCTTAATTCCGCTCACAACAAATCTTTAAACAAAACAAACAGAAAAATGAGTTATTCATAACTATTTCCATAAAACAGTTAAGTGTACATCTATGTACCTATGTAGCACAAATTTATCATAAAAAATACTTTTTGGAGCGAAAAAAACCTTCCGATAATTTAGGCCTCCGCTTAGAACAATTGTTAACAAAACATTCGGAAATCACGTTTTGGTCAGCGTGCAATGAAATGGCCTTTGGTTTGGCCAGACGAACGAAGCAAAAGTTGTCAGTTTTTAACAAAAACATTAAAGGAACATGGTATTCCATGATAGTATACTTATTAATAACGTTTTAGTGAAATTTACTGTTGAAAAATAGATTTTTAGGATGAGTGCGCGGAATAATGTGCTGCGCGTAATTACCCGCAGGCACGGTATATACATGCGGCCCTTTGTGATGATTCGTGCGGCCCGCGGACTGAGGAATGGCAGACTTATGAATAATTTTTTTGATGACACACCGTCACGGTCACTCAGTTCAGTCGTAGTACCTCGTGCATATCGTAGGTCTGATTGCTTTCCGGTTTAAATCTTGTGGTGATCATTGGCGTAGCTAGGTAATTTCCCTGGAGGGGGCCCAGGGGGTGCCTTCCGAAAAAAAATTTCATTATGATCCAGTTACGCCGGCTGTCAGCGATAGCACAGGGTTTTGTAGGGAAATACCAGACGGGCTTCATGAGAGCCTGCGCAATTACGGACCAGATGTTTATCATCCGACAGATCTTGCAGAAATATCGGGAGTACAACGTGCCCATGCACCACATCTTTATTAATTTCAAAGCAGATACGATGCACTCGATCGAGGCTAGCTATGACAGATAATGCAAGAGCACGGTTTTCCGGATAAACTGGGGCAAATGATCAGAGCTACATTGTATCGAGAGATGTATTTCGTGTGTAACTCGGGAACACTTTCGAATCCTTTTTACATACTATTCAACTTCGCTCTTGAGGGGGTGGTCCGACGAAAGCGAAGTCTAGGAGGATTGGGTTAAACGTAAGTGCGTCGAAGCCCAAATACATGAAAGAAAGAGGCTCGATAAATCAAACACGTGCCTCACACGGACGGTAACTGTTCACAGCGTCGCTTGCCGGAAGCGGGAGGCACACCGGACAATATTTGGCGGAGAACAAACTGAAAGCGGAGAGTGGCAGAGACGAATGAATCACGAGCTACAGAAACTGTTTGGAGAGATTCTCATTGTCATCTGGCGAAAGTCAGTAGGCTATCGTGGGCCGGACATTTCGTAAAGATACCGGACGGCAGTGTGACGGAAACAGCTCTTTTCAACAGCTACATCAGCACCAGGAACAGGGAGGCTTAACGTGCGAAGATGGCACGACCAAGTCGAAAATGATTTGAGACTTCTGAGACTGGAAAATTGGCGACGAGTGGCCCAAGATCGAGTTGAATGGAGACGACTGTTTATAACAGCATGAGCCGGGGTGGCTATCAGGTTACTGACGGCTACTAACGATGACAACAACTACGCGTTTGCGATACCTAGCAAAAAAGGAAAACATCAACGCGGTGGGAATATATACACTGAATGTTTTTCCGGTTTTTCAATTACAATGGGGAAAATTTCTGGAGGGGGCCTGCAAAATTCTGGAGGGGGCCTGGTACCCCAGGCACCCCCTCTAGCTACGCCAATGGTGGTGATTCCTAAAAATCAGCTTTTGCTGCCGCCTATTTTACATTTTGGTATGCGCAAAAATGGTCAGAGGTCATTGCGGCCCGTTGACTCATGGGGCGACCTGATTTGGCCCGCACCACGCTTATGCCTGGGCACCACTGGTATAAAGGTATAGAAATCACTTGGAAAACCGGAAATGGAAAGAATATTATATACCATTCGACACAGTTTCGAAAACTGAGCATTTTCTGTGTTTGTGTGTATGTATGTATGTATGTATGCGTGTGTGTGTATGTGTGTGTGTATGTGTGTGTGTATGTGTGTGTATGTGTGTGTATGTGTGTGTGTATGTGTGTGTATGTGTGTGTGTATGTGTGTGTATGTGTGTGTGTGTGTGTGTGTGTGTGTGTGTGTGTGTGTGTGTGTGTGTGTGTGTGTGTGTGTGTGTGTGTGTGTGTGTGCGTGTGTGTGTGTGTGTGTATGTGTATGTGTATGTAACGCTTTCAACCTCACTCACTTTTCTCGGAGATGGCTGGACCGATTTTAATGATCGCGGTTAAATGCGCAAGCAAGTTTTGCGCAAGCAACTTGCATACAAGTTGCTTGCGCATTTGCCCGCGCAAGCAAATTGCATGCAAGGTAAAAACGAAATACGCAGGAAAAATCAATTTAGCGACTTGCACGCAAGAAAATCGAGAAAATTCGAGGGCGGAATACCGAAAACAAATTATCTGGTATATTACGAATAAATCAAAACATAATTTTTTTTCTTCACAATCGGAGTTGCAGGGTAATTCATATAGCTATGGCACTAGGTGAAAAACTCTCGCTTTTCCCAGAACTGCCGGGTTCTGGGAAAATTCTGAGTACGAGTGAATGTTCACCTACTAGTGGGCCAACATTCAGGAAAATTTCATATTTGGTAAATTCCTAAAACCGGAGCAATCTACGTACAAGTGACCTAAGTCATGCATATATCGCTAGTTCTGAGGAAAACTCTCGCTTTTCCCAGAACTGCCAGGTTCTGGGAAAATTCTGAGTACGAGCGAATGTTCACCTACTAGTGGGCCAACATTCAGGAAAATTTCATGTTTGGTAAATTCCTTAAACCGGAGCAATCTACGTACAAGTGACCTTAGTCGTGCATATATCGCCAGTACTGCGGAAAACTCTCGCTCTTCCCAGAACTGCCGGGTTCTGGGAAAATTCTGAGTACGAGCGAATGTTCACCTACTAGTGGGCCAACATTCAGGAAAATTTCATATTTGGTAAATTCCTAAAACCGGAGCAATCTACGTACAAGTGACCTAAGTCATGCATATATCGCTAGTTCTGAGGAAAACTCTCGCTTTTCCCAGAACTGCCAGGTTCTGGGAAAATTCTGAGTACGAGCGAATGTTCACCTACTAGTGGGCCAACATTCAGGAAAATTTCATGTTTGGTAAATTCCTTAAACCGGAGCAATCTACGTACAAGTGACCTAAGTCATGCATATATCGCCAGTACTGAGGAAAACTCTCGCTTTTCCCAGAACTGCCGGGTTCTGGGAAAGTTCTGAGTACGAGCGAATGTTCACCTACTAGTGGGCCAACATTCAGGAAAATTTCATGTTTGGTAAATTCCTTAAACCGGAGCAATCTACGTACAAGTGACCTTAGTCGTGCATATATCGCCAGTACTGCGGAAAACTCTCGCTCTTCCCAGAACTGCCGGGTTCTGGGAAAATTCCGAGTACGAGCGAATGTTTACCTACTAGTGGGCCAACATTCAGAAAAATTTCATGTTTGGTAAATTCCTTAAACCGGAGCAATCTACGTACAAGTGACCTAAGTCATGCATATATCGCCAATACTGAGGAAA
Organism: Sabethes cyaneus; assembly: GCF_943734655.1. NCBI lineage: Eukaryota > Metazoa > Arthropoda > Insecta > Diptera > Culicidae > Sabethes > Sabethes cyaneus. The sequence goes on along the minus strand of NC_071354.1, from coordinate 114,683,176 downwards.
ACTCTCGCTTTTCCCAGAACTGCCGGGTTCTGGGAAAATTCTGAGTACGAGCGAATGTTCACCTACTAGTAGGCCAACATTCAGGAAAATTTCATGTTTGGTAAATTCCTTAAACCGGAGCAATCTACGTACAAGTGACCTAAGTCATGCATATATCGCCAGTACTGAGGAAAACTCTCGCTCTTCCCAGAACTGCCGGGTTCTGGGAAAATTCTGAGTACGAGCGAATGTTCACCTACTAGTGGGCCAACATTCAGGAAAATTTCATGTTTGGTAAATTCCTTAAATCGGAGCAATCTACGTACAAGTGACCTAAGTCATGCATATATCGCCAATACTGAGGAAAACTCTCGCTTTTCCCAGAACTGCCGGGTTCTGGGAAAATTCTGAGTACGAGCGAATGTTCACCTATTACACTGAGAATATAATTTCGTATTTTGTTTGAAAAACCCGATTTAATCCACCTAGTGGTAGAAGGAACCTTTGTTATACGGTCTTACTTGGTATTTGAGATAGAAATCGATACGTTTTCGGAACATAATTCATCTATTGGTTAACGTTGCGTAATGCGTTGGTTTACATAAAATTTTTGAAAATTGAATAAGTTTACAAATTTTGAACAAAATAGGAACACTTTTAAATTTTGATAGATTCTATTTTCATGTAATTCCTGAGTAAGGATAAGTAAGTTGTTATTAATTTCAGTCGTTCAGAGTTCAGTCGTGTACTTCGCTGGTTGAAGTCGAATTCAAAGTGCCTTTTTCTAGCTTTCGTTGTGGTGCTCTTTAGTGCTAATTTTCAATCGTTTGAATAAAATCTAAAAAAAAAACAAAATGGATTTCTACTATCTGCCAGGATCTGCGCCATGCCTGGCCGTTCAGATGGCCGCCGCCGCCGTTGGCGTCGAACTGAATCTCAAGCTTACCGATCTGATGGCCGGCGAGCACCTAAAACCGAGCTTCCTTAAGATCAACCCACAGCACTGCATCCCGACGATAGTGGACAATGGTTTTCCACTGTGGGATTCCCGTGCCATCATGGCCTACCTGGTGGAGAAGTACGGCAAAGATGATTTCCTGTATCCGAAGGATCCACAGAAAAGGGCCTTGATTAACCAGCGGTTGTACTTCGATCAGGGTACTCTATACCAGCGATTTGCCGATTACGTCTACCCGCAGGTCTTCGCCAAAAAACCGGCTGACCAGGAAAAGGAAAAGAAAATGTTGGATGGCTTGGAGTTTCTAGATAAGTTCCTCGAGAAGAGCAAATACGTGGCTGGTGATTCGCTGACCATTGCCGATTTAAGCATCCTGGCTACGATTTCCACCTACGAAGTCGCTAAAGTCGATTTGAGCAAGTACGCTAGCGTGTCCAGTTGGTACGAAAGACTGCGCAAAGAAGCTCCCGGCACTGAAATCAACCAGGCCGGAATCGAGCATTTTGCAAAGTACTTTGAAAAGTAGGCGGGGCGTTTTTCTGTCTCCAGATCCTTTGGTTTTAAACTAAACAAAACGTGTGATAATGCATGGTGTTATACTTCGAATAAAGTTTTTGGTTGTTATCTGTATAAAAAAGTAAGTTGTAAGAGGAAATCTTATTCTTTAACATATACATTGCCTAGTAAAGGTCTAGTTTATAGGTTTTTGAACTATGCATAATTTCCTGTAATGCCATTCTATTTGATTCACATCAATAGAGTTTACTTGAATAATTTTAATCAATTTTTATTAACCTTCGGTAACTCACGCTGTTGTATTTTGTACAACACGTGTAGGTTTTTCAACGCCATATTGTTATAAAGTTACAAATCGTTGTTTAACTAACGAATATTCTTCAATAAACTTATTCTGAGCAAAATGTCATAATTATTCAATGCATTAATAATTTAAATTGTTGGAAAAATAGATCAGCATAAACCGTCATCACAGAAACGAAACAATCAGCATGCGAGGTGTACCGCAATTGACCCCAAGCGGAATTTTCTTTCGTTTCTTCATATGGAAAAATGGTGTCTGTATGCAGCAAAACTAGCCAATGTAAAATGTTTAAAATGTATCCGTCTGCTGGTAGTCGAGTAATTCGTAATCAAAATTAAGGTATTTTTTATAATCAAAGTTCTACAGTTCCTAAACAAGCAAACATAGAGGTATACTATATTCAGCAAAGTTGTGTATTTTTATCATTTGTACAATTTTGTAATACAAGAAAAAGTCATACAACGATTACAAAAAGAGCAAAAATAGAAAAAATGAGTTTACAAATTCATATACAATAAATAAGATTTTTCTATCTTAGCTGCAGAGATGGAAGGTTACTGTCTCTAGCAAAATTTCTTGTAATAATATGCTCTATAACTTTGCAGAGCACATCAATGTGTTATATTGACACTGAAGAAAAATAATTTTTTTTATTTCACTTTTAGGGGGATTAATCAAAATTTAGATTCCACCAGACGATAGAGCTTTTAATTTCAAGAAACTATTCTAAAGGTTCGATAAACCTAAAACCAAGTTTTCCCAGTCAAACCTCTAGTGCGCACGTTTTCTTTGGTTTGGGATTATAGTGCGCGCGAGTAACTGTGTTGCAAAAGTTGGCGCGAGTGTTCGAGGGGTAATATCTTTTGACCGGTACAACCAATTCTTATGAAATTTTACATATATATTCGTATTGTCAAAACCTCTCGTTTGATATTAAAATATTTCAAATTAGGTAAATTATCTTGGTTAAAATCATTATAAATTATTGTTAATTTTGGTGTGGTGTATACGGTTGCTCATAACTTTCAAATTAAACGTCCAATCAAAAAACCATTCAATAGTGATCTATTAGCATATATTATCTTTCAAATGAGACTAATAGCGCATAAATCGGTTTGGCCATCTCTAAAAAACAGGCGATAATTATTTCCTTGTCAAAACAGGTTTTTTAAGCATAACTTTTAAACTACTTGTTTGTTTTCAATTAAAAATTTCTGAATAATTTAGCTTTAATAAGGGCTTTCGTTTGATACTAAGATCGTTGAAATCGGTCATGTAGTTCTAGAGAAACCCGTGTCACGTATTTTTCACATTTTTGCTTATAACTTTTAAACGAAACGTCGTGTCACGAAGCAACTCAATAGTGATCTACTAGACAATAATACCTTTCAAACAAAAGTAATAGCGAACGATTCGGTTCAGCCATCTTTGAGAAACAGGCGATAGAAAAAATCATTACATACATACACACACACACACACACACACACACACACAGACATTGCTCAAATCGTCGAACCCTATCGATTGGTATATGTGACTTGGCCCTCCGGGCCTCGGACCAATTTCGTGTTTTTCGACCAATTTTTAAACCTTTGTTATAGTATAACAAAGGTAAAAACATTCGTAAAACTATATTCGTAGCTGATACAAATAATTTCATAACATTTAAACACTTTCGTAGGCTTATTGTTTACCGCAAATGTTGTTATTACGAATGGTTCGTATTTTTTACGAGAGCACATTCGTAGCCGTCTTGCGTCAAGTCCCATTTGATGCACGGTTGTTGTCTGGCATCATTATCGACGAAAACGGGATGCGAAGATTGTATGAAGAGAAAATAGACTTGTGCAATTATGTCATTCTTGGTACGCAGTAGCTGTGGTTCTGTGGTCTGCGGCGTCGTCGGCTGTTCGTAAAGAAGTATGACAGACGAGCTCAGTTCGATTCCCGATAAAATCAGCTTTTTTCAGAGATAATGAAGATTTCGCTATTTTTCGATAGGTGTCGGTAATGTAGCATACTGACACCTATTGGAAAATAGTGAAATCTAGTATTATTTTTATCGACAGCCTTTTCGTGCATTCGTAAAATCTACAAACCATTCGGTAAAATGCAATGATTCGTACGAATATAGCTTTGTTACTATGTACAAAACATTCAGGATTGATTTTACGAATCTAGTTCGTGGTAGAAAACAACGAAAGAATTCGTAAAGCAAACGCTCGTTTTCGTACTATAAACCAAGTTTTATTATCAGTGTAGTAGACCAACATTCAGGAAAATTTCATGTTTGGTAAATTCCTTAAACCGGAGCAATCTACGTACAAGTGACCTAAGTCATGCATATATCGCCAGTACTGAGGAAAACTCTCGCTTTTCCCAGAACTGCCGGGTTCTGGGAAAATTCTGAGTACGAGCGAATGTTTACCTACCAGTGGGCCAACATTCAGGAAAATTTCATGTTTGGTAAATTCCTTAAACCGGAGCAATCTACGTACAAGTGACCTAAGTCATGCATATATCGCCAGTACTGAGGAAAACTCTCGCTTTTCCCAGAACTGCCGGGTTCTGGGAAAATTCTGAGTACGAGCGAATGTTCACCTACTAGTGGGCCAACCTTCAGGAAAATTTCATATTTGGTAAATTCCTTAAACCGGAGCAATCTGCGTACAAGTGACCTAAGTCATGCATATATCGCTAGTTCTGAGGAAAACTCTCGCTTTTCCCAGAACTGCCGGGTTCTGGGAAAATTCTGAGTACGAGCGAATGTTCACCTACTAGTGGGCCAACATTCAGGAAAATTTCATGTTTGGTAAATTCCTTAAACCGGAGCAATCTACGTACAAGTGACCTAAGTCATATATCGCCAGTACTGAGGAAAACTCTCGCTTTTCCCAGAACTGCCGGGTATATTGTTAGTACTGAGGAAAACTCTTGCTTTTCCCAGAACTGCCGGGTTCTGGGAAAATTCAGAAAAACAAAGCAAAAATCGCATGTATAGCAAATTTAAAAAATAAAAAAACGCGCACACGCAGGGATTTGAACCTATGTCATGTCGCATGCCGTGCAGCTAGTGAAGCCAGTGAACCGTTGACGCACTTATGTAACTACGTGCAGAATGCGTATTTAATTTAGGTCTGTTAGTTCGAGAGGTGAATTTGTGCATACCATCGGCAACAAGGAGCTTAGATTTCGCGCCTATTTTTGCGCTGCGTCTATGCAACATGTAGGGAACTGGTGCTAAAATGCCATGTCGGAACAAAACGCGCCACTGTAATAAATTTTTCATTTTTGAGAAACAGAAGCGGATAGCACCATAATTACTGTTGAAAAGTGTATAGGTATGCGTATTATATTGCAGTGGCGCGTTTTTCCCAACTGGGAATTTTATCCAGAATTCCCCTACTAATTTTTGTATGCTTGGTGACACTCTTGGTTGTAGGGTAGGTAGCGGTGATTCTGACCTCTGATGTGATTTTAATTTTTTTTTTCTCTTGAAAAGTAGCAGTTTGTCTGATTTCTCACCAAACTCCACTCGTTCGTTGTCTACCAAAACTAACGTTAAGATATTGTGCTTTGCTTCGACAGTGTCGTAAACAAATCACCTACCTAAGTGTATTGCTGACGTTAGTTTGCCCTCTGATGTTTTAATATTTTTACAGTTTTGCCCCGGTCTTGAGAAACAAAAAGTGGAAAGTTGTTTTCAAGACACCGCATGTTTAACGTAGGACTACGCAACGTTGAAGTAATAAGTGCTGGTAGAAATCACGAAAAGTATGAAGGTCTGTGCCTAGGTTCACGAACTAGGGCCTCACGTAGGACCACGAATGCCGGTTTTTTTTTGTCGGAAGATTTGACAACTGCGACCATTATTTTGATCTATTGTGGTATGAATGCCGGTTCAATTCGACAAATATTGTTAGAGTTCGTCGCCGTGAATTTTATGTATCTCTTTAGTTGATTTTTTCGGTGAAAATAAAAACTATGATGCTTTCAGCGGACGTTTCCGACTTACTATCCTTCAGTCATTGACTACGTATTAAATATCTATTCTCACTGCGTCGTCCACTGTATAACTAATAGTTATAGTGTCCACTATAACTAACTGTTATAGTTATAGAAGAATGTGAGAAGTGAGAATAGATGTTTAATGCGTAGTCAGTGACTGAAGGATAGTAAGTCGAAACGTCCGCTGAAAGCATCATAGTTTTTATTTTCACCGAAAAAAACTCAATTCGACAAAGCTTGACATTTTGAAAAAGTTTGTCATGCAAATTTTTAATATACTGTATTGTAATAAATGCACTGAAACATTCCTATAAATTTGATATAAGAAGACAAGTTCAAATTTCCTAAATGCTCGTGCTCTGTATATCTGTTATATCCGTTTCTTAAAGTTCGTAGGTCCACCAAGAGTTTCACCAGGCCACAATCACACTTTTTCTGGTGATTGGCGACGATATCCCATTATGAAAATTTTTGTGTGACTTGTAGCACTAGTTAACTTTAGGTAACTAGCTTCAAACAAACGTACAACTTGTGGTTGAACGAAAAATATAAATAAATAATCTGGGTTATCATTTACCACTGGTTCACTTTTGTCAATTTCCTTACAGATAGTTGATATATAACCTGGAGAAGCCCTGATGCTCTTCCGCCTTATGAAGAACTTTGTCTGCTAAGACGCTCATAAGATTCTGTTGGGTGCTCTTGACTGTCCTGCTGTTCTGTCGCAGCTTCAGTTATACTGTCCCCGTCGGCCTCAACGGAACCGACGGTTCCTACGCGTCGATTCGCACCGCACGAACTATGGACTTCACGAGCCAGTTCGACGTATGGCCTTGCAGAACAATCGTCGTGGAAATAGCATGGACTTTTAGCTACTTTTTTGTGCAATTTTAAATTTACTGATTCAAGTTTAGTTATTTTACTTATTTGGTACTATATATTTTTATTGTATATTGATGTAAAAGATACTGGGCTTTTGTGCCCCTTTGAGTAAACTCTGTTTTCGGATCAGACAGTCGCTCACTTTAAAAATTGCTGCATTACGTCACATGCATGAATATTCCCTCAATCAAACAAACAACAACAATTTATTAATCAGTAATTTAAGTTACATAGTGTACATATTTACATTTTATTTTGTGACCAGCAAGCTTTACAGCAAAGTAATTAATATTTATTATGTCGGAGCACGATATCTGATTGTACAATAATTTTAAGAATTAATAGAGGAAAAACTATTACAAAAAACCTCAAGATTTTGAAAAAATGTTACGTAAATAAAAAAAATCTTAAAACTAACTTACAAACTAAAACTAACTACATTTGCTGTTTCATGAAGCTCAGTAGTAGAAAATCGATAAGGAAGATCATATATTAATTTTAAACATTTATTTTGTATTATCTGTAACCTTTTCTTATGGGTGCGTGCACAGTTTTGCCATGCAGGGTATGCATACGATAATATTGGTCGGAATATTGTTTTATATAATAATAGTTTGTTTGCAATATTCAATTTCGATCTTCTATTGTTATAGTATAGTATAGTATTCTAATGAGTTTTTCGCTTTTCTCTCGAATATATTGAATATGCTTTTGGAACGTGAGACGTTTATCTAAAATCAGACCAAGATATTTGACGTCATTACTCCAAGTAATTTCCACACCGTCTACGGTTAGTCCTTTGTTAGGAAGTTTTCTGGCAGCAGTGAATCTTGTGAAATAAATAGATTCTGTTTTGTTAGAATTTATTTTAATTTTCCACTTTTTGCAGTAACTTATATATAGTGCAGATGCTGAATTTAAATGGCTGATTATGTCACGTGATCGTTTGGCAGATGAAGTTAAAGCGAAATCGTCGGCAAAGTGATATCGTTGGCAATGAGGAAAATTTGGAATGTCGTATGTAAACAGGTTATATAACACTGGTGATAGCACGCTCCCTTGAGGAACTCCTGCTGGAATTTGGAAGATTTCCGACACCGTTTTATTTAAGCGTAGTTGAAAAGTACGGCATGACAAAAATGAAGCACAGAGCTTTATTAAGTACGTAGGGAAATTTAATTGGATCAGTTTAAAAATTAACCCATTATGCCATACTGTGTCAAAAGCTTTTTCGGCATCAAAGAGTAACATACCGGTGGAAGTTCGATTGTCCATATTAGTTTTGATGTTTCTGGTAACCCGACAGAGTTGGTGAACTATAGAGTGATCAGTTCGAAAGCCGAATTGTTCCGCAGGAATTATGCTATTCAGTTCTATATGGGAATTCAGTCTATTAAGTACTAATCTTTCAAAAAATTTACTTACAGAGCTCAATAGACTTATAGGTCTATAACTAGAAGGATTGCTTAAGTCTTTGTTCGGTTTAGGTATGGCAATCACACTGGCATGCTTCCATGCAAGTGGATAGTAACCCAATTTATTGCAACAGTTAAAAATAAACGTCAAGTAAACAATAGCTTTCTTAGGAAGCATCTTAAGAACTCTATTGTTTATCCCATCATCGCCAGGGCTCTTTTTAGATTTAGATTTTTTAATAATGTTAATCACCTGACGCGGTGTTATTAAATTGACTTGGCCGCTATGTTCAGTACTTCCCAAGAAATTATTAACTGTAGTATTGACAGTTTCTTCGATGGAACTTATATTATTAAATGTCAGTTTATGTGCAGCCGCAAAATGATCTCCAACAGCTTGTACTTTTTCATGTTCAGTTAGCAAAACGCTGTTATCCTTTTTTAGTGGGGGCATGAAGCGATGCTTGTTTCTTAGCAGTTTGGAAAATTTCCAGAGGCGTTGACGATTGTTCAAATTTCGATTCATTTCTGTTAGATTCTTTGACCAATTGTGATTTCTTAGTGTTTCAATTTCCGCTTTAACTTGTCTAGCCAACAAGTTATAAGCATTACTGAGGCGATGGTCTCGACGATTTCTTTGCCACTGTCTTCTGCTATTATTGCGCTGTCTAACTAAGGATATAATATTTGGTGTCAGAGTCAGTTTATAATTCCTTGGGATGTATTTGGGTATATGTAGATTTTGAGCATCAGATAGAATAAGTTCAAAATTTTGGAGTAAGTTGTCGATTTCCGAAATGTGATTCACGTCACTCAAGTCAAGATTATTTAACTCAAATCTATTATGAATATAAGTTTTGAATCCATTCCAGTCGGCTCTGCTATAATCGGGAATACTGTTTGAAGGGACGGAAATAAGCGTATCGACATCTACTAGCATAAAAACTGGCAGATGATCCGATGTCAAATCAGTTGTAGTTGAAATATGATCGACATTGTGCAGACCGTTACTTAAAACAATATCGATAGTAGAAGGTAGGCGGTTTGGGTCGTTGGGAAAATGTGTTGGTGTAGGAGACTTATGTATGATAAAGGAACCTGTTGATAGTTCGTCGAATAGCATATTACCAGCGGTATTTGCGCGCGCACAATTCCATAAACGGTGTCTAGCGTTAAAGTCCCCACATATGAAAAAACTCTCTGTCATACCGTGAAAGCACCTAATTCCGATCACCTAAGGCATGATTCATCTTTGCGTCCCTACTGAAAAATATAACTTTGATATTTATTAATACTGTATATGTCTTTAGCAAGTATTTTCAATTATGTTTCATGTAAAAATACTAAAATACCTAAATTATTTACCAAAAGTTAAAAAACTGCATCATAGTATGATGCATCAGTGCACCTAATTCCGATCATCAATTATAAGGGGTGATTCTAATTCCGATCACAGGTGTATCTAATTCCGATCACGTCATAATGAGCTGTTAAAGCAAAAAACTTTTGTCAACTCGTACCAAATGGATCTGAAATGTATTGCTTTTATGTAGTTTGACGACAATCCCCCTACCAGTCATCTTCTGCTTGCGTTAATGATCATTATTACCATTAGCTTAATATTCATAAAATTTGTGTACTCAAAAGATCAACAAGCGGATTATAAAACTTTCCTCTTCTTTTATCTTTGTTCAACTGTTACAATTACTATAAAATTGGGTCACTTCGACGTTTTCATAAAGCTTTGATCATAAATAATAGTAAAAATCAAATCAGAAAGGTTGTGTTCCAGACATGACCGCGTAGTTGGTGTAGAACTACGTGAGGCTGGTTTTCGCGAAGAAGCCTCGAATATTAAAGAAAACTTTTTACACCATATTGGTATATGTGTAGCGTAAAGTGAGAAAAAACAAACAATATAATAATAATATTATCTTGCTGTACCGTTTTTATGGCAGGTGAGCTATTTTGTGATATCAAAAACGAACATTTTTACCGGTGCCATAATCGGAGTATTTCAGTATAGAAATTTGCCTCACGCATCCAGCTATTAACAAAGTTCTAGGAGAAAATTTAAGTCTTCAAAATAATATGTTATTGTTATATTACAAGAACACGCATTAATAAGATAGTTCATAAGTGCGCTGTCGCTGTCACTTGTTTGCAGCGTTAGAAAAGCAAAACGTCTGAGCCTTTCAGTTGACCAGCAGCCACTGGTTTAATAACCCGATCAAATGAATGTATCAAATTTAAACAGGATGAGTTCTAGATACTAAGTATTTTATAACAAAGTCTCCTTTGCGTTTTGTTATAAACTTGGTCTCGTTAGCAGTTGAAATAACTAAAATTGTAACAAAATTTGCTTAAGGCATATCACAAATATATCAAATTATGATATAATTTTATCTAGTTTATATCCATATGAGTAACAAAAATCAGTATTCTGTCTTGCTGTATAACCAAATTGTGACAAAGGTAGAAACATTTATTACAAAGTTTGATAGAAATATCAACTTGAGCAACAATTCTGTAAGATTTTTGCTAGAATCATCTGATCAGGAAGCTAGACGTCACATGTTCGAATCTCTACTGAAAGAGTCAAAGGATTTGTAGCACAATTGTCCCGTATTCTTACACGCTACGAAGTCTGTCGTATAAAAACAGGTCAAAATTCCAAATCAGAATGTAGCACCTAGGCTATACTGTGCTTTGCAGTAAACAAAAAACACGCAAGTTTATTTTGCTTCTTTGTCTTGAATCAGCAGCAGCCACAAGCTTGATGCTTGTGAAGATGCAGAGGATTCCCTGGTCTTTATTAGCAACAAGTATTGGACCAACATTCCTTCCCATCCCACCAGGACCCGCATTCGGACGTGGCCGGCGTTTGTATTGATCAGCACGCAGGGACCTGGTAAGGTTGCACAAAAAGGAACAGTGTGCTGTCATGCTTTTTCCAGCCATCATTTTGTAATTTTCATCGGTCCTGGTCAATAACGGAGTACCAGCACACGGGCGGAATCCTATGCTTGTGCCTATGCTTATGCTTGCTTATGCTAATCAGCACAAGCCACAAGCTTGGTATGTGTAATAGTCGTCCGTGCCTGGGAAGCAAGACCATCGTACGGAAAATGTATGGAGAATTTTTAGCTTGAAAGCTTTCGTTAATTTTCACTATTTAGCGATTGGCAAACAATCTTTTCAAGAAAGCCATTCAACTGCTGCATCGTTTATGATCAAAATCCGTTTGAAATTGGAAGAGCTATTAGCGTTCAAAATCTTTCATTCTTTCGTAACGGTGGCTTAACTCCAAATTTTGGTCGACACCTATGACGTAGATGACGTAAGACGTAGTCCTACGTCAAAAATTTCGATAATCCTACCATGTTATCATGTTGCAATCAATCCTAAAATCCAAATAGTAACTTCGTTAACTTGCATTTTGCCAGTTTATAACTTTGATATAGTGATCGGAATTAGAAGCAGAAAAAAATGATGTTCATAATTCCGATCAATTACTTTAATGGAATAAATTCCGCAAATTCAGCATTTTTTCAGCCAAATTTGATACAGAACGATTATATATGCTAGTATCTATTAGTTATCATAGAATACCGAAGAAGGTAATATGTTTTCACGCTGCTATGATCTTAGCAAATTTGATCGTGCGCTTAGCACTTCGGCTAAGAAAATACATTTTGAGGGCGTTTTTTGCTTCTGCCTGTCGAATTTAATTTATTTTGAAGTGCATGGTGCCCCAAAGGCAGTAATTTTTCAACAACTGACACATAAACACATAGCACAATAAATAAGCGTGCTCATTTACTACAGGTTTTGGCTCAATTTTCTAAAAATTGACCATTTAGGTTGAGTGATCGGAATTAGGATCTGATCGCAATTATGTGCGGTCACGGTATTTGTTAATTTGCGAATATCTTTAATGAATGATTGGGTATCGTTGTTACTACCAGGATTGTATGCAGAAACAAAAGTAATCTTTCCTGAAACGCTGTCAACGGACACTCCGATCGCTTCTATTACCGATGTTTCAAAGCAAGGCAGGAGAGTATGAGAAATATCTTTGTGGATGACTATTGCGACACCTCCTTTTGTATTCGTATTGCGGTCGAGACGGTATGTTTTGTAGTCTGCATGTGAGAATGTCATATTTTGTTTCAGAAATGTTTCGGATATCAATGCAATTTGAATATCTTTTTCAACAAGCAGATTGAAAAAGTCATGGACCTTAGAAATAACGCTATTCGCGTTCCAAAGCATTACTTTTAAATGAGTGTGATTATCCATTATGAGAAAAGCAGTGAAATGATATTATTTCCAGAATAACTTTAACCTGGTCTTGTTTGGATGTACAAGCTGACAGTCTTGTAAACGACTCATTAATTATTTGAACTATTTCTGCATATGAGAAAAGATTTGAGCTATTGTTTGACATAACACTAGGGTTAGTATGATTTGAATACTTTTTTTGCTGGTCACGATCGAAAAAACTTATGTTAAGGTTAGGTTCGGAACGAAGTTTATTGGCATATGAGCACTCAGCTTGTTGGTCTTAATTCTTGAAATTTACCTTAGGACCTAAGGCTGGGAACTGATTTTCATGAAGCATGAAATTATTCCTTGGCTGCGTTTTCCGTTGGTTGATAACATGTCTTGCACTAGCGAATTCAATTCGTTTGGCGCATTTAGAATAATTCGCTGTGTGTTGGAGAGAACAATTTGCACACTTCAGAACATCTTGACACAACTTTTCGGATTTGCTGGAGCGATTTGCCGTCAGAGGACAAACTTGAGAAGCGTGACCTTCTCCACATTTCACACATTTTGGTGCTCTTAAACAATTTGTGGAGCCATGGCCAAACATTTGGCAATTACGACACTGAATAGGACCATTGTTTTTGTTTGAATAATAGTCCCAATAAACAATGCAGTGGTGAACCGATTTGATTTGTCTTAGACTGCTGATTAAGATGGATCCCTTACGAAAGTATAGAATATATAGTGCTTGATCGTCATATTTCTTTTTTTTTAGCGTCATTTTTCGAATATTAAGCGGTTTAACATCCACTTGAGCAAGGACGGTGGTAACTTCTTCTATTTCCATATCATGTAGTCCTGATAGAACTATTTTAGTCGTTTTATCCTCGTCGAGAACATATGTGAAAAAATGAACCTTTCGTTTCTTCAGACAATCGATTAACAGCTTGTAGTCTCCGGTTGAATAGACATACACGTTGATGCCGGATGATGTACGTTTGGTGTTGAACATGGTTACGCCGGAATGAAGGATTATACCTTGCGCGTCTTGGAAACTGACCTCCGTTAATGTAATGAGTGGAATTTTCACTTTTTTCGTGGACTTTGGCGTAGGGTTTACAATAACCTCCCTGTCACCAATAGCGTGGAGAGGCGAGTATTTATTATTCACATTAACTGAAGACAGGTTATGAACACCCTGTTTTCCCTCGTGGTTCGCTGGCGTAGCGTCATGAAATTCCATGCTTATCAAAGTGGCAAGTCTACAACCACTTTATTACATGATGTGGTGGATAAAATTGAGGTTGCTTTTTCACAAAAGGAATCTTGCTTAGGAACTTTTTTGGATATTGAAGGCGCGTTTGATAACGTATCTTTCGCTTCCATTTTGGAGGCTGCTCGTTATCATAATGTGCCTTCAATAATCATAAAGTGGATAGAACAAATGCTTAGTAACCGATTGCTTTTTTCGTCCTTACGGCAAGCAAGCATTTGGAAGCAAAGTGTTTGTGGATGTCCACAAGGTGGCGTTCTCTCGCCTCTTTTATGGAACCTTGTGGCGGACGGCCTATTGAGGAAACTCAATGGTCTAGGCTATCCGTCATATGGTTTTGCGGATGACTATCACATCCTAGTAGTTGGAAAGTGCATAAGCACATTATTTGACTTAATGCAGCAGGCACTACGTGTTGTAGAAACGTGGTGCCGAGAAACTGCACTTTCGGTAAATCCGAGCAAAACATCTATCGTCTTATTTTCAAGACGTAGAAATACCAATGGAGCTCGCGCTCTGCGCTTTTACGATTCGGATGTTGATGTTGTGAACGAAGTGAAGTACGTGGGGTTGATTCTCAACTCCAAGCTTGACTGGTCCACAAATATTGATTTCCGAATTAAAAAAGCGTGCATGGCCTTTGGGCAATGTAGACGAGCAATTGGCAACTCTTGGGGGCTTAAACCCAAATACATACACTGGTTATACACGGTCGTTGTCAGACCAATACTGGCGTATGGTTGTCTTGTATGGTGGCAGAGAGGGGAAGTTGTGACTGTCCAGACAAAGCTAAACCATCTTCAAAGGATGTGTTTAATGGCAATGTCTGGTGCATTTACTACAACTCCTACTGCCGCCCTAGAAGCTATTTTCAATATTAAACCTCTACACTTCCACCTGAAGCAAGAGGCACTAATATGTGCTTATCGACTACACGCGATTGGCCTTTGGCAGTCTGTGGACGGTTCCACTGGTCATACTCGACTGTGGTCGCAAATTGTTGCTGAGGACAAGTTAGCCCTTGCTCCTAGCGATGTAACGCTCATTCGTACTTTCCCGTATAGGTTTTTCTCAAGTGACTTTCCTCCTAGAGAGGATTGGATGTCAGGCTACATGGAAAGGAAAATTTCCGACTATGTGGTCTGTTATACCGATGGTTCCTTGTACGAAGGTCGCGCGGGTGCTGGTGTTTACTGCCGTGAGCTGGAATTGGAGGAATCCTATTCGTTGGGTAGTTACTGCACCGTTTTTCAAGCTGAAATCTTTGCAATTATGTGCGGAGCTCAGTTTGCACTTCAGAAAGAACTGATAGGCAAGATTATCTATTTCTGTTCTGACAGTCAAGCCGCTATAAAAGCCCTTTGTGTGGCTAATTCTAAATCTAAAACAGTCATCGCCTGCCACACCCAATTAGAAGAACTAAGCATTCTAAATGCCGTTCATCTGGTTTGGGTTCCTGGCCATTCTGGTATAACCGGAAATGAATGGGCTGATGAACTAGCAAGATCTGGAGCAGAAAAGTCGGTTTTCGGACCGGAACCTGCTTTACCAATTGCGGCATGTTGGATAAAACAAAAGATTCGATCTTGGTTTTCATCTGAACATGTACGTTATTGGGAAAATCTTGAAACTTGTCGTCAAACGAAAAGTTTCATTGTTAAGCCTTGTGAGAAGGTTGCGAAATTTCTTTTGCAACACTCAAAGGTAAATTGCAGTATTCTTGTCAGATCACTGACTGGTCACTGCAGACTAAATTATCATATGGCTACGATTCAGCGAGCTGAATCGTTTCATTGTAATTTATGTGAATCCGACTACGGTACACCATATCACGTAATTTGCAACTGTCCTGCAGTAGCACAATTGCGTCATAGGATCTTTGGATCATACGTCTTAAATGAATCGGATTTTAGGAAACTAAAATTACGAGACATTTGATGTTCCTTACCGAAAGCGGTATTGAGCTATAAGCTCTTATTTATCATGAGTATACCCCCCAGGGGGTGTACTTTTGATAAGTTAACTACCAAGGATTGCAGTATCCCCTCGGGGGTACAAAAATCTCTCGGTATATATATGTTTGTGTTTGTCCAAATTCCTCATCCACCCCTTCCTATTCCTCCTGTTTTCCTTCCCGTCCTCATCAGGTAAATGATGACACGGGCAAGATGGGCAAGGCACAAATCTTCCACATGATTGTGAGGAACGTGCTGCTCGAGCCAAAGATGCTGATACCTGATACCTGAACCTCCCTGTCACCAATAGCGTGGAGAGGCGAGTATTTATTATTCACATTAACTGAAGACAGGTTATGAACACCCTGTTTTCCCTCGTGGTTCGCTGGCGTAGCGTCATGAAATTCCATTTCGGAATCAACCGATGAATCGCGACACCTTTGTTTCGGCATCCTTTCTGGATCATCACTATCTGGATTTCCGGCGGGCTGTACCCGCTTTTTAGAGTTATTCTTCAGATTGTTCGTTTTGTGATAATAATATAACCCGAAAGTATATCACTAATTGAATACTAAAGAACTCTAACAATAGAAAATTATTACACAATAGAGAATATCACACAATCGAGAACTGGAGCTAAGTAAAAAATCAGAGGGGTTGTGCACAAGACACGACCGCATAGGTGACGTAGGACCACGTAAGTCTCTTTGTAGCGATAGTAGGATGTATCCATGTATGTAATAATACGATTCTTCATGTATACAAACTACATACGTAACGTTCAAGTAGAAACACTGTATACATTCAATCCTTAACCGATTTTGGAGTTATATCCATGAATCGATTGAATCTATTTTATTAAAACGAAACCAAGTCAGTAACTAAAACAAACAGTAAATAAATTTTTATGATCTGTTTCTACGTTGAATAGTGCTTTTCCTCTGGTAATCGGTAGACGGTACGCGCGAGTTTACAAAAAGTTGAAAATTTTGCTCAACTTTTCTGCGGCTTACAAAAGGACACGGATGAAACATTTACAACCTGCAGACGTATTGGAAGTCGCAGAAAATGTCACCTGTGACCAGAAAACTTATTGCCGTCATTGGTTGGTCGTCCGCAATGGCGAAAAATTCAACTTTTCCCTCGTTGACTGTGTTAATTATGGTATTAACTGGGCAAGAAAATATAATAAACTCTTCAATCGTTGTGTGGGCCTTAAAAGAACAGATTGTTTGATTATCATAACTCCTGCTTGCAATAAACTTGCACTAACGCATTTAACGTAATTGTCTGTTCGGTAAAATGGAGTACCGATATCCGCTAACCAGGCACGGCTTGTTGCAATGGACCAACCGGAAAGCCTCAGCAGTTATGCGATCAACGAAACCGTTCGTGTATGGTCCTGAATCACGATGAAATACCACTCCAAGTGGCCAGCTGCAAGTGACGTGGGATGCTTCTGGTCGTTTTGTTGTCGCGAGCAGCATATTTGCTGCCAATTCCAGAACTTCAGCAGCCAGATATGCCATCACGGCTACGAAATGAACCACCAGCAACAAGCGAACAAAACCACGAGGCGATCGGTTAAAATTATTTGATAAGAAGCGAACAATTAGAATCAATCTAAATTAAATCAGTGAGCAAAAATTCCTCAAATCTTCATGAACATATGTTTCGTTCTTAAAAGAACGGTTTTCCAACGTGATATGCTGGAAATTTAAGCCTTCTTTTCCATCTTCTTGGGCAGCAACAAAACATGGATGTTCGGAAAGACACTTCTCATAGCAGTGGTGACACGGGACAGCAATTTGTTCAACTCTTCGTTGTTGCAGATGGCCAGCTGCAAGTGACGATAATTCTGATCGTTTCGTTGTCGCGAGCAGCATATGTCCTGCCAATTCCAGAACTCCTGTCGCCAGATATTCCATCACGGCAGCGAAATGAGTGCTCCAGCTCCAACACCTCGCTTGGTGAATTTGCATGTCTTCGTTGCCTTATCCGTGGGAAGCAGCAACAGCTGAAGCTCAACAATTTTCGATCGGATTCTATAGGGCGTAAATTAAATACAATCATAAGGAAGCTTAACCCATAGCTTATATCGTATATATTTCTGTCATCCATGCTAGGGAAGCACTGACGAGGGAAGGCAAAAATATGAAAATAATTCAAATTTTCAAAATCAATTCAAAAACAACAATTTTTCAAATTCAATTTCAAAAACAAAATCAATAGTTTTCTATATTTTCAATATTTTCAATCGATTTCCCGATCAATTGGTGTAAATATCTTGGAAATCTATTGAAAATTGACTGAATTATAAGCCGAAGCGTGAAAACGCGTTTCTACTTTGATGACGTCATTTCCAACAACCAATCACAAAGCGAGAATTCTGGTAAAACAGGTTCATTATTTTCCATTTTTCAATAGTTCAACATCAGAAATCCACACTTTTCTTTATTTGGGTCAATTCTTAGAAGATTTTCCAATCGATTGGTGTAAGAATATTGAAAATCGATTGGAAAACCGCTGAGTTATCAGCGCTCAAAACCTTTCATTTTTCGTGACGCTCGCATTTTTCGATTTTTTGGAATGACACCCTATCTCAAAACTTGCCGTAAGACGTAGTCCTACGTCAAAACGATCTGGCTGCAGCGACGGTACGATGCGTAATGTATTCCCTCAATCCCTTTTTCATATACCTAAGACATCAGTAATCAGTTAAATACTTTCAGTATATGAATACAATCGGGCGAATAAGGTTGGTCGCAGACTCTTTTATAACCGTTCACATTCAGGACATCAAGTTGGACTAGGTTTGTCGCGGTCCTACGAGGTCTTGCTGGAAAGAGGAGACTTGTCACTTTTTCTGGGACACTTTCCTAACACAGACATCGAATTGGTTTATAGCTGTCCCATGAAATTTTGTTAGGTCGAGAGGGGACTGGAGGGAAGCAGGGATTGCACGACCACTTAGACTCAATTCACATTCATTTGACAGTACCGTCTCAGCCAAGCAAAATTTGACTAAGTTTTATATGGGATATTTATAGAATTAGTTATTATCTACAATTTTGCTGAATAAAGTTTTCCTGTATCTTTTGTAGTTACAGTGCTACAATGCTAGTAAATCATTAGTGACTGTTGCAAAGCAACATAAGAAACACTTTCCGTGGTTTTAATCGATTTTCTAATGGAACAGATTAAAATTTTCCTGCGGGGAAATTTTAGTTTATGGTTTACGCACTATGTAATAATAGAGAACTAACTTACGTTTATAGGTTTCAAGCGTTTCAATACCCGGATCGAGTGCTATTAGTATCAGGATTGTTCAATAATTCTTAAATTTTAGATTCGATTAATAATTAACGATTGATCCAAAAATAGCGCGTTTATCTGCAGCTCTGGTTAACACAATAGATTTGTAGGCGCTTAGCGCGAATCCAACGAAATTTAACCTAAATATATTCAAGGTATTGCCTAACCGATATTATGATGAATTTTCATATGTCTTACCAACAATTATAACAATATAAATTACCGAATGTAGGTTAAATCACTTAAGTATAAGTTTAAATTAACACCGCAAATTTAGCGTCGAATAAACTAACAAATGAACCTTTTTACTACCATAGAAGCTAAACTGACTCAACCACGTTTTTAATATCTATCTGCCGCCTCCGCCCTCTCTCGCTTCGTTCGCCTCCCACTTCATCAATCTGTCGCTGTCTCCTATCAATCACCGATCATCTGTCAGTTGACGAACTCAGGAAGGCACTATTTTTGGAGGTGCGCTCACTGACGTGGGATGTCCGCAACAGTCCCCCCCAGTAGTTGAACCCTGGTTCATTCTACTTTCATTTGGCCCGATGTCCAGAACCGCCAATTTCACTGCTGGTCTCTCGTAGATCCCGGATTTTGTCCGGACCGTCGCTGAACGTACCTGACCATCCTTCGAAGTTTTCACCGCGATTATTTTGCCTTTAGGCCAGCAATTTCTAGGGAGGCTCGAATCGACAACTATGACAATGTCTCCCACAGAAATCGGCTTTACAGGGTTGAATCACTTTGCTCGGCGTGTGATGACAGGAGTATATTGGAGAACCCAGCGCTTCCAAAAGTAGTTGGCGAGAATCTGCGACGTTTTCCAAGACTGCTTCAATGCGATGGCACTATCATCGTACGCTACGAGAGGTTTGGAGCCGTCTGATGACCCGACCAAAAAATGGTTCGGCGTCAGAGCGGGAGACGATTCATCGTCGACGGGAACATGAGTTAACGGTCTGTTGTTCACTAGGTATTCGATTTCGGCCATGAGATTCCTGAGAACTTCATCGGTTGGCAAACGCTTGGGTTTTATCTCTTCGAGTACCTTTTTCACCGTCTGTATCATCCTCTCCCATATGCCGCCCGTATGGGGGGATGCCGGTAAATTGAAGCTCCACGATGTGTTCGGCGTAGTGAATTCAGTCATAATTTTATGACTGTCCACTCGCTCCAGCGCTGTTGCGAGCTCCTTCGATGCTCCCAAGAAATTTGTCCCTCTATCGCTCATTATTTTCAGTGGAGTTCCACATCTGGCGAAGCAGTTACGGAGAGCCATTATGCAAGAATTCTTTGAGAGGGAGTGAGCTATCTCAATGTGGATTGCCCTTGTAGTCAAGCAGGTGATCAATACCCCATAACGCTTCTCAGTTCGCCGTCCAACGATGACGTGGTACGGAGCGAAAAAATCAATCCCTACATAGGAAAACGGACGAACGAAAGCTGCTAACCGCTCTTTAGGTAAGTTCGCCATCATAGGGGGGTCAGGTTTAGCTCGGCGTATTTTACAACGGGAACACTCTTTTCGAACTCTATCACACTCCACACGTACTCTAGGGATGTCAAACTTCCTTCGAGCCTCGTTAACGAAGGTTTCATTACACTGGTGGTGATATTTTTCATGGATTTCCTGGAGCACTAGTTGAGTAAGCGGGTGTCGACGTGGCAATACGATTGGAAACTGTGTTTTCTCACCAGCAAAATCATAAACATCTACACGACTTCGTATACGCATCACTCCCGCGTCATCGATAAAGGGGTTGAGCTTACATAAGTAACTGCCTTTCAGTAAATTGAGTCTACCTGCAGACAACGCCGCTAACTCATCCTTGTAGTATTCGCATTGAGCACGTTTGTATTGATAATTGCTGGCTTGTAATAATTCTTCACTCGTCAGAGGTCCTCGAAGAAAACGCTCGCCTTTCGCTTTACACTTGAGATTGGTCAGAAATCTTCGCGTTAGGGCTGTAAGTCGCTGTAGACGGTTCCAGTTGGAATAGTTTTCAGGACGCAAAAAATCCTCAGCTGTTTGCACGTAATGGTGTAGCACTCTCGGTCGAAGTTCTTCTGCTGTTTCTTCAGTGATCGATGCTTCCGGCCATTCTGATATTGGCTTAGACAGAAAAGGTGGGCCTCTAAACCAGCGGCAGTCGATATCGAAACTCGGTAGGCCATCCCATTTTGTACCCTCGTCAGCAACGTTGATTTTTCCGCGAATCCATCTCCATTCTTCAACATCGGAGGCTTCTAAGATCTCCCCGACACGAAACGCAACGAATTGGGAATATTACCGGTGATCTGACCTAAGCCAACAAATTACATCACGGGTATCCGTCCAAAAAAAAAACGTCGATCAACCTTGATTGAATGCCCTTCCTCTACGCTTCTTGCTAAGCGGGTGCCAATTACCGCCGCTTGGAGCTCAAGTCGTGGGATTGACACAAACTTTATCGGAGCGACTCTACTTTTCGATCCTACCAGTGAGCAAGAGATTGCATCACCTTCAACGAACCGAAAATAACAAACCGCCGCATATCCGAGCTCGCTGGCATCCGTGACGGGGACAGGTGGTAACATCGCGGAATTCGAATAGATTCAGTTTCCGGTAAAAGCCGCAGCCAGTTCATCCACTTTGCCAATTGTTTTTCGCCAATCTCATCGTCCCATGAAGAACCTGCCCTCCAAATCTCCTGGAAGAGCAGTTTCAAGTATATCATGTAATGTGATATCAAGCCAAGTGGGTCGTAAACCGACATCAGCACGCGCAATACATCTCGTTTCGTAGGGTGCTTATCGCCAAACAGTAGTTCCCGATTGCGCGCAGTGGACAGTTTATAGCGAAAGGTATCCGTCTTAGTGTCCCACCACATCCCGAGAACTTTTTCTACCACTGCTTCATTATCGGCTGTCAAACTGGTAGGGCAGAACCAGGCTCGCCCAGCGCTTGTAAAACAGATGGAGAATTTGAAATCCAATTCCTCATGGTGAAACCACCCTGTAGGTGGATATGCCTAATGTTCTTCGCTAATTTGATAGCTTCCTCTTCGGAATCGACGCTGACCAACATGTCGTCGACATAGTGGCCTTTCTTGATGACCTCAACAGCTGATATAATAACAAAACTTGTAATAATTCTGATTGCCTCATTATTTTGTCTGATCAAAAATATAACAAATTCTGTTATTTCTATCTAATTGAGATATTTTTTTGTTATCTTTTTGTTATAATTATTTACTCGGGTATACATTGTCTAGTAAAGGTCTAGTTTCCCGAGCAAAGTTCCATAACATAAAAATAGCAAAATTTGTTATCCTGTGCTCAAGTTTTGATAACAGGATTTAGTAAAAACTTGTATGAATTAAGTGACAACATAACAAAAATGATAACAAAAATCGTTCGGCATGGTATCAAGTTTATACTATACTCAGTTATCGGTGATAGCAAATGAAGTCCAAATTTTGTTATCGAATTTCGAATTATTGAGAACATGTGTTGTTATCATGATGTTACCTAAATAACAAAAAAATCTTCTTTACCATAGTCTACTATATCGACATTTTGTCTCAGCTAACTGCCAAAAAACTAAAAATAATTGTTGGGAGTTGCAATGGGGGCCACGAAAAAACTTCCCCATGCGTTTACACTTATTCAACCGGCTGGGATTGAACTCACGCCTTAGAGCACCCTATGCAACTACCTTACCTGTGCACCAAAACTGCTCTTGTGTGTAACTGGGTTAAAAGCGTATGTGCTTTGGCCAATTCGCCAACATGGCAGTGACGTTATGGCACTGCACGATCACTTTTACACTCGTAGTGCTGCCCATATGGAAGTGTGAAATTGTTTAACACTTTTCTGTCTTTTTTATTCTCTCCCTCTACCCCCTGCGTCGCAGTAAATGGCTTCGCTGTCAAAGTGTCAACCGTAGATTGAAGTCTGCTATAAATAGAAGTAAGCTTTGAGTATGTCGACGAGTATTATACAATCGTGGTGTTTTTTTTTCGAGTTTAGTTACGCGTCAGTTTCAATTTTCATTCTAATTCGAAGCTCATTATTAGTAAACTGGATTCAAAGAATAGAAACTTTACTACAAAACAGACTGACAGAACTCTGCTGGATTCCCGGTCATGCTGTCAAGGTTATGAAGCAGCTACAGCACTCGTGCGCTAATTGCACATCCTCTAGTCGCATCGTCTTTTTATTGCACGTTCGCTAGTTGCACGATAGTGCAACTAAAAAACAGTTATCTGTCAAACGGCACGTGGTTTCGTAGGTGGTTGCTATAAACAAAAATGCAGCTATGCCGAACAAAAGCTCTTTTCTGCATTACGTAGATATATTAAAAGCAAATAAATTCAAATTCTGCTAAACTTTGGAATGAATTGGACACGTATTCCTTAAGCTTTTGGTTCGTTTTTAAAGATTTAACTGTTTTTTTTTTCAAAATCTAGCGCACGTGTGAGTGCATGTGAAGAATTCTTTACGGTGAAAACGTATCATGTTTTACAATAAATATTGGCAGCCATCGTGCAATTAAAAAACGAAATTCGCTAGTTGGATCACCTCATTCGTGCAATTAGCGAACGAGTGCTGTAATCAATTATCCGCTAACGCTAGAAACAATACACCAATTTCAACAGCAATTCCGGCAGAAGTCGCTATGAAAGAAATTGAACGTAAGATCGAACAACATTGGGACAACTAGTGGTTTTCAATGCAAGACGTAAAACTGCGAGAAGTAAAATTTGAATCTAAAAAATGGGTAGACTGCAGCTACGCCTGCGATCAACGTATTCTAAGCAGACTGGAAATTGGGCATACGAGACTAATAGCGAATTCATAAATTAACCTGGATTCGTGCTAACTCGAACCCGAAATTTATGAACGATACGGGCAGTTTGGGGTATGAAATGGAGAGAGTTACCTGGAAGGAGCGTCAAACATAGCTCTGGCTCTCTCAAGCTCCCACCTGGCGCCTCCACGCAGATCTAAGTCAAATGATGACGGTCGATGGCCTTACCCGGAAATGCTTCATGTACTTACTGAAGCAGCTAAGTTAGGAGGTGCGAACTAGAGCGCCTGTTCTCCAGGTGAGGGGCGGCTCACACAGCGTCTGTCTCGTAACGGGCGGCTGAATATGAAATGCTGTATCCCGCAAGCTATACCTAAGATGGCAGACCCATCAGCGGGATGTAGGTATCGCGACCCCGGTGAGGTAGTATACCGAAAACTCAATTACCACGAACAACGAACAAAGAAATTCAGGACGGAACAATCGGTATAGGACACGGCAAGGGACAAGGAAACGATTAAGGGATAACGATTGGAAACTTGGTACCTGGAATGTCCGAACTCTCCATGAACCGGCACGGGCTGGCTTGCTTGCTCGAGAGCTGCATCAACTCGGAGTGGAGATCGCTGCTATTCAGGAAGTTCGGTGGCCAAATTCCGGAGAAAGGGAGTTCCGTGCAGTAGACCCTATTGCAGGCACTTCTTTTAAGTACCACATCTACTACAGTGGCGGTAAGAAAGCTGAACATGGAGTCGGTTTCGTAGTGTTGGGAAAACAAAAGCAACGAGTTATCCGGTGGAGGCCCGTAGATGACCGTATATGCGTGTTGAGGATTAAGGGCAAATTCTTCAACTATAGCCTAATCAACTTATACGCACCGACAAATGATAAATCCGATGATGCTAAAGACGAGTTTTACGACAAGCTTGAGAGGACCTATGGAGAGTGCCCAAAACACGACGTGAAAATCATCATCGGAGATGCAAACGCGCAGATCGGGAGGGAGGAATTCTTCCGTCCAGTTATTGGAAGACATAGCCTGCATCTGTCGACCAATGATAACGGTCTGAGGCTCATAAATTTTGCCGCGGCCAGAGGGATGGCCATCTGTAGCACCTACTTTCCACGTTTGAATATTCGGAAACAAACCTGGAGGCATCCAAATGGAGACTCTAGCTCTCAGATCGATCATGTCTTGATTGACGGTCGACACTTTTCGGATGTTATCGATGTACGGTCTTTTCGTGGACCAAATATCGACTCTGACCACTATCTCGTAGTGAGTAAGATTCGCGCAAGGCTGTCGAACACGGCGAAAGCTCGCACTGAAAGGACGCTGCGTTTCAACATCCAGCGGTTAACGGCAGACGGCGTTGCAGTGGAGTACGCCAGGAAGCTTGACCAGCGAATCGCAGAACAGCAGGTAGAAGAAGAAGATATAAATGGGCTGTGGAGGAACATCCATGGTGCCATCCAAACAACAGCGAGAGAGGTGGTAGGCACGACGCGTGGAAGACAGCGTAACAGCTGGTTTGATGCCGAATGCCAGAGAGTGACAGACGAAAAGAACCAGGCCAGGAGTCGCATGCTCACTGCGGCAACGCGTCAAAACAGAGAGAGATACAGAGAGACTAGAGCTGCGGAAAAAAGAATCCATCGTCTAAAGAAACGCGAGTACGAGGAGCACGTGCTTGCCGGCGCAGAGGAGCGATACGCCAGCAACGACACACGGAGTTTCTATAAAACGGTGAGAAGCAGGAATTTTGCCATGCCTGTGATGTGCAATGATAGTGCTGGCAACCTGCTTACCGACAAAACGGCGGTAGCAGCCAGGTGGAAGGAGCACTTCCAGACACTATTGAATGGAGAGGTAAATGAGGAGATCAGCAGGGACAGGATAGAAATTGTAAGCGATGGTCAAGCTGTGGAGCCACCAACACAGGAAGAGGTTAAGAAGGCAATCAGTGAGCTGAAAAACGGTAAGGCTGCTGGGAAGGACGGTATCCCGGCTGAACTTCTAAAAGCGGGGAGCGAGCGGCTGTACGAAGCAATCCACCGGATCATTGTCAGGATCTGGGAGGAAGAACAAATGCCGGAGGAGTGGTTGGATGGCCTCATTTGCCCAATTTTCAAAAAGGGACATCGAATGGAGTGTAAAAACTATCGAGGAATTACATTGCTCAATTCTGCCTACAAGGTGCTTTCCCGTATCCTGTTCTGCAGACTGAGACCGTTAGCGGAGTCCTTCGTCGGCGAGTACCAAGCGGGTTTTCGTGAGGGTCGCTCCACGACGGATCAGATGTTTACCCTGCGCCAGTTGCTAGACAAGTTCCGGGAGTACAACTTGCAGACACACCATCTGTTTGTGGATTTTAAAGCGGCGTACGATTCAGTTAAACGAAATGAGCTGTGGCAGATAATGCTAGAACATGGTTTTCCGACGAAACTAGTTACGCTGATTCGTGCGACGCTGGATGGATCCAAATCATGCGTTAGAATAGCGGGTGAGACCTCAGCTGCTTTCGTGACGTTGGATGGACTGAAGCAAGGGGACGCACTCTCTAACCTGCTATTCAACATTGCCTTGGAAGGTGCATTACGAAGAGCAAACGTGGAAAGGAATGGAACTATCATCACGAAATCTCACATGCTTCTTGGTTTTGCGGATGACGTCGATATCATCGGAATCAACCGTAGAGCAGTAGAAGAGGCCTTTAGGCCCTTTAAAAGGGAAGCAGCGAGATTGGGACTTACCATTAATACCGCCAAAACGAAGTACATGGTTGCTGGTAGGGAACGTGGGAGCTCAAGTGGTGTTGGTGCCGAGGTGGAGTTAGATGGGGAACGATATGAAGTAGTGGAGGAATTTATATACCTTGGTACACTCGTGACATGTGACAACGATGTAAGCCGCGAAGTGAAACGACGAGTTGCAGCCGCGAATCGGGCTTTCTACGGATTACGTAGCCAGCTGAAGTCCCGTAGTTTGCAAATTCGCACAAAACTGGCGCTCTACAGAACACTAATCCTCCCGGTGGCCCTTTACGGACACGAATCATGGACGCTAAAGGAAGCTGATCGGCGAGTGCTTGGGGTTTTTGAGCGTAAAATTCTGCGATCTATACTTGGTGGCAAAATGGAAAATGGAGTGTGGCGCAGACGCATGAATCACGAGCTGTACCAAGTATACAAATATGCTGATATAGTGAAGGTAGTGCAATGTGGCAGGCTGCGGTGGGCTGGACACGTGGCCAGAATGCCCAATGAAAGAGTAGCCAAAACTATTTTCAGCAGAGAACCAGGAAGAGGCCGTAGACTCCGAGGCAGACCCCGCACCCGGTGGGTGTGTGCTGTCGAAGACGATGCACGTTCAGCTGGTGTTCGTGGGGATTGGAGAACGGCAGCCCAGGACCGACGGTACTGGAGGACTATAATTCGTTCGGCGCAGGATCGGTAACGGACCGTTGCCACTAAAGTAAAGTAAGTACGGGCAGTTTGACAGATCGACCGGTAAACCGTAATGCTAGACAGTTTTAAACTGCGCTTCAAACTGAATGCTGTCAGTTTAACCGAGATGCAATCTCGGTTAATTTATGAACGCTTTGACAGCACTCCGATTAAAACTGAGTGCTAATCGACCTGAGCCAGGTTAATTTATAAATTCGCTATAACACATAGCTTTTTACTTAACTCACCACCATTATGCGATTGTTGTGAAACCACAATTAACGTACTACACCTTCTCCTCGACTGCAGAAAATATATAGACGCCAAACAAAAATGTAATATTGACGAAGTAACACTACAAAGACTCCGAAACGAAAGTTATAGTGAAGAAAAAGTGATAAAGTACTTAAAAGAATGCAACTTGTACAATCAATCATGAAACTGTGAGAAAATAAACGCTAACTCTGCGATTACTGCGGTTTTTTCACCAATTTTTAAATTCGAGCGGTTTTTCGACGACTTTTAGATTTTAAATAGCTTTCTGGGTGGTTTTTGAATTAACATGGTTTTTTTACAGAATTTTTCGAATTACCATGATTTTTTAAACGGTTTTACGCGCCATGTATCCCTCGTGGAAAAAAAGACTTGAGTAATACACAAAAACCAGAATAGGAAAGTTTCAATATAAATATTAACAAAAAAGGGAACACATTTTCATTCGTGCAAGTTTAATTAGTAATAAATTATAAAGAAAATTTTTAAAAAATTGATAGCTTTGACAATTATTTAATGGCGAGCATGTTAGTAGAATCTCAAAGGAATTTTTCGTTTTATTCTGTTATGCAACAAATTCATGAAAGTAAATATTTTGTATACGAATCATACGCGTGTAAACATTTCTTATTTGATCTTGCATAATAACTTTGAGCTAAAACAATCTGCCAAACTAATTGACAACGCCAAAAGGTGACGGTGGACATCAGAGGGTTAATATATTACTTCTTTTTATTGAAATCGCAAAATGATTTGATAGTATTTTAACTTGTTTAGAGGGATTATTACGGATAACCTCTCTTGATATCCGTGTACCATATCATGTTATATAGAAATATTCATTAAATAACATCAATATAACATATTGAGTTATCCGTTAACAAAACAAGTTATCTTGTAGATATCTCTTTGTGATCAAACTTTGCTCGGGTTATAGGTTTTGCCTTTCTACTATATAAATATATAGTATAAAGGTATAGAAATCACTTGGAAAACCCGAAATGGAAAGAAGGTCCTGCGGGCCGAATGTTATATACCATTCGACTCAGTTTCGAAAACTGAGCATTTTCTCTGTGTTTGTGTGTGTGTGTGTGCGTGTGTGTGTGTGTGTGTGTGTGTGTGTGTGTGTGTGTGTGTGTGTGTGTGTGTGTGTGTATGTGTGTGTGTATGTGACGCTTTTAATCTCACTCACTTTTCTCGGAGATGGCTAAACCGATTTTAATGTTCTTAGTGTCAAATGAAAGGTCTAGGTGTCCCATTGGTCGCTATTGAATTTCATACTGATCGGACTTTTAGTTCAGAAGTTATGTATAAAAATACGAAAAATATGGGACTTCATTATCTCATAGGTCTCTTAACCGATTTGAGCAAAATTTATTGCATATGAAAGGGGAGCCTTGCAAAGACTTAACTTCCAAATTTCATGACGATTGGACTTGTAGTTTGAAAGTTACATAAAGAAATGTGAAAAAATAGTATTTAAAACATATTTATGTAACATATAAGCATTAATTTAATGTAAAACATCACACATTTTATGATTATTTGAAAATTACTGCTGAGATCTATCAAACGAAACTGAGTTATTTAAAATCGGACGCTTCATTCAAAAGTTATTCAAACTTTAACACTTAAGCACCGTATATTAAACCGTTAAAACGTGTGAAATCAAAACATATCAATCAAATGTTGATTGTATTCAATGTATGAGATGTGTGTGATGTATGTGTGTATGTATGTATGTATGTATGTATGTATGTATGTATGTATGTATGTATGTATGTATGTATGTATGTATGTATGTATGTATGTATGTATGTATGTATGTATGTATGTATGTATGTATGTATGTATGTATGTATGTATGTATGTATGTATGTATGTATGTATGTATGTGATGACAATTTGCAATTTTAAAATTTGCAATGAAATTCAAGAAAAGTGAGAAACATGTCAATTGTCCGTAGTTTTTGAAGCCTCTTAGTGAAATACGAACTCTGAAATTAAAGAAAAGAAAAAACTTTTACCGACTAAATTCCACTATTTAATATTTATTCGCGACAGATACGTATACGCTTTGAAATAAGACACTGATGAAGCCTGCACGTCGTAGGTGAACTACGTATCTGTTGCAAATAAATATTAAATAGTGGGATTCAATCGAAAAGTTTTTTCTTTTCTTTGATTTCAGATTTTAATTGTCATTTTCTTCACTTGCTGTTACTCACAATTTTAAAGGACAGATGTCTTATGTTATGTATCATGTTTTAATAAATAAATCAAAAAAAGACAAGCACTGGGAATCATATCGATCGTATTTCCCATTCTCAAGCATGTTTATGGCGCAGCTTTGGCACTATTTTTCGACCTCACCTTGTTTTCCTAACCCTCTAACATTGTAAAAACGATGCGATCAAGCTAATGACTATCTTTTCATGAAAGTACATTCAAAAGAAGTCAAGTTTTGATTTTCATGCAAAAATAATTATCTGAAGGAGTGCTAGCTAAGAAATAGTTCCATTTCTCGTTTTCATATCTAATGCTCTATTCAGTAATTTTTTTCTAATTCAGATATATTGCAAAATTGAAGCCAAGGAAACCAATAGTAAAATTTTGAGATCAATCATTTTGTTGTAGATATCCTTTTTCTTCAAAAGCGAAATATAATAATAATTTTTCTGAACTCTTGTTTTTCAAAGATGCTAACTTTTGAATGCATGGTATTAATATCAAAATATCAAAAAATCTGCTATGAACAAATACTTCATATTGTCAATTCAAAACCAGTTTCGTATGTGGCTCTGAAGCCCGAAAGTTAAGGCCGTCTGTAGACCCGTTAGAGGGTTAATTTCTAATTTTCTATACATATTCATTCAAGTCTGTAAAAATTATCTTTTGTGTTTACATTATTTTTCTATAAATATTATAAAACTAAATAAGGTGTTCATCAAGTAACATAAATGACGCTTACATGTATTTACGCACCCAAGGAAAGAAAATATAATTATTCTACACAATACGTTGTGAATTTTACTGGCAAATAAGGATTTTGAGGAATACGGAACGGATGTTTAAAAATATAGTCTAATATAACATCTATACATCTACAATTAAGTTCCTGAGAAATTAAATAATGATTATTGTGGCAGTAGAAAGGCTAGGTCACGCCGCTAGGTGGATTAATTCGGGTTTTTGAACTATGCATAGTTTCCTGTAATGCCATTCAATTTGAATCACGTCAATAGAGTTTTATTGAATAATTTTCATCAACTTTTATTAACCTTCGGTTACTCTCGCTGTTGTATTTTATACAACACGTGTAGGTTTTTCAGCCATATTGCTATAAAGTTACAAATCGTTATTTAACTAACGTATATTCTTCAACAAACTTATTGTGCACAAAATGTCATAATTATTCAATGCACTAATAATTTAAATTGTTGGAAAAATGGGGTAGTCGAGTAATTCGGAGTCAAAATTAGGGTTCATTATAATCAAAGTTCTACAGTTCTTAAACAAGCAAACATAGAGGTATACTATTTTCAGCAAAGTTGTGTATTTTTATTATTTGTACAATTGTGTAGTACTTGAAAAAGTCATACAACAATTACAAGAAGAGCTAAAATAGAAAAACTGATTTTACAAATTCATATACAATTCATTCATTCATATTCATTCATTTACATATAGATAAAATTTTTCTATCCTCGCTGCAGAGATAGAAGGTTACTGTCTTTAGCAAAATTTCTTGTAATGCTATGCTCTATAACTTTGCAGAACACATCAATGTGTTATATTGACACTGAAGAAAAATAATATTTTTGTTTCCCTTTTAGGGGGATTAATCAAAATTTAAATTTTATCAGACGATAGAGCTTTCAATTTCAAGAAACTCTTCCAAAGGTTCGATAAACCCAAAACCAATTTTTCCCAGTCAAAACTCTAATGCACACGTTTTCTTTGATTTGGGGCTATTTTGCGCACGAGTAACTGTGTTACAAAAGTTGGCGCGAGTGTTCGAGGGTTAATATCTTTTAACTGGTAAAGCCAATTCTTATGCAATTTTGCATATATATTCGTAGTGTCAAAACCTCTCGTTTGATATTAAAATAATTGAAATTAGGTAAATTATCTTGGTTAAAATCATTGTTTATTAAATTATTGTTTATTTTGGTGTGGTGTATACGGTTGCTCATAACTTTCAAATTAAACGTCCAGTCAAAACCATTCAATAGTGATCTATTAGGATATATTATCTTTCAAATGAGACTAATAGCGCATAAATCGGTTTGGCCATCTCTAAGAAACAGACGATAATTATTACCTTGTCAAAACAGGTTTTTTAGGCATAACTTTTAAACTACTTGTTTGTTTTCAATTAAAAATTCCTGAACAATTTAGCTTTTATAAGGGCTTTCATTTGATACTAAGATCATTGAAATCGGTCATGTAGTTTCGAAGAAACCCGTGTCACGTATTTTTCACATTTTTGCTAATAACTTTTAAACGAAACGTCGTATCACGAAACAACTCAATAGTGATCTACTAGACAATAACACTTTTCAAACAAAAGTAATAGCGAACCATTCGGTTCAGCCATCTCTGAGAAACAGGCGATAGGAAAAATCATTACATACATACACACACACACACACACACACACACACACACACACACACACATACACACACACACACATACACATTCACACACACACATACACATACACACACACACACACACACACACACACACACACACACACACACACACACACACACACACACACACACACACACACACACACACACACACACACACACACACACACACACACACACAAACACATTGCTCAAATCGTCGAACCCTATCGATTGGTATATGTGACTTGGCCCTCCGGGCCTCGGATCAATTTCGTGTTTTTCGACCAATTCCTAAACCTTTGTTATAGTATAACTTTAATTCATCCGAGGCCCTGAGGGCCGAGCCACAAATACCAATCGACAGGGTTCGACGAACTGAGCAATGTCTGTGTGTGTGTGTGTGTGTGTGTGTGTGTGTGTGTGTGTGTGTGTGTGTGTGTGTGTGTGTGTGTGTGTGTGTGTGTGTGTGTGTGTGTGTGTGTGTGTGTGTGTGTGTGTGTGTGTGTGTGTGTGTGTGTGTGTGTGTGTGTGTGTGTGTGTGTGTGTGTGTGTGTGTGTGTGTGTGTGTGTGTGTGTGTGTGTGTGTGTGTGTGTGTGTGTGTGTGTGTGTGTGTGTGTGTGTGTGTGTGTGTGTGTGTATGTATGTGTGTATGTATGTGCGGGGCGCAACTTTTCTATCGCCTGTTTCTCGGAGATGGCTGAACCGATTTGTTCGCTATTACTTTTGTTTGAAAGGTATTATTACCTAGTAGATCGCTATTGATTTGTTTCGTGATACGATGTTTCGTTTAAAAGTTATAAGCAAAAATGTGAAAATTACGTGACACGATTTTCTCCGGAACCAAATGACCAATTTCAACGATCTAGGTATCAAATGAAAGCTCTTGTTAACGCTAAATTTTTCGGGTAAATTTTATTGAAAACAAACAAGTAGTTTAAAAGTTATGCTTAAAAAACCTGTTTTGACAAGGTAATAATTATCGCCTGTTTCTCAGAGATGACTAAACCGATTTAGGCGCTATTAGTTTCATTTGAAAGGTAACATAACCTAATAGATCACTATTGATTTGTTTTTTGATTGGACGTTTAATTTGAAAGTTATCAGCATTTGAATACAACACATTAAAATTTACAATAATTTATAACGATTTCATCTAAGATTATTTATCTAGTTTGAATTATTTTGGCATCAAATTAGAGATTTTAATGCTGCAAATATATCTGCAAAATTTCAGAAGAATCGCTCTTGTCGATCAAAAGATATTAACCCTCCAACACTCGCGCCAACTTTTGTAATACGGTTACTCGCGCGCACAATGGCCCAAAGCCAAAAAGAAATGCGCACTAGAATTTTGACTGGGAAAACTTGGTTTTAGGTTTATCGAACCTTCGGAAGAATTTTTTGAAATTGAAAGTTCTATCGTCTGGTGCAATTTAAATTTTGATTTATCCCCCTAAAAGTGAAGTAAAAAAATTACTTTTCTTCAGTTTCAATATAACACATTGACGTGTTCTGCAAAGTTTTAGAACGTATTATTACAAGAAATTTTGTTGAATACAGTAACCTTCTGTATATTCAGCGAAGATAGAAAAAACTTATTCATTGTATATGAATTTGCAAAATCAGTTTTATTCTATTTTAGCTCTTTTTGTAATTGTTGTATGACTTTTTCATGTATTACAAAATTGTATAAATAGTAAAGATACACAACTTTGATGAATATGTTTGTTTGTTTAGGTACGGTAGAACTTTGATTAAAACAAATGCCTTAATTTTGACCCCGAATGACTCGACTACCAACAGATACATTTTAAACATTTTATATTTGCTGATAGTTTTGCTGCATACAAACACCATTTTTTCATATGAAGAAACGAGAGAAAATTCCAGGGCCAATCGCGGTACACCTCACATGCTGATTGTTTCGTTTCTGTGATGTCGGTTTATGTTGATCTATTTTCCCAACAATTTAAAGTATTAATGCATTGAATAATTATGAGGTTTTGCTCATAACAAGTTAATTAAAGAATATACGTTAGTTAAACAGCGATTTGTAACTTTATAACAATATGGAATTCAAAAACCTACACGTGTTGGACAAAATGCAACAGCGTGAGTAACCGAAGGTTAATAAAAATTGATGAAATTTATTCAAGAAAACTTTATTGATGTCAATCAAAAAGAATGGTATTACAGAAATTTATGCGTAGTTCAAAAGCTTAGCTTAGCTTAGCTTAGACTGATTGCACATATCAATGGTTGCACTCAGTGATTGACCCGAATCAGTGAAATTGCACAATGAATCAAGTGAATGGGGCTGGGAGTGACCGATCATCCTCACTGTGCAATCCTTGCAATCAGATGGGATTGGAGAAGGAATGTTAGTGTAATCTTAGCTGTTTTAGGGACCGTGTTAACCTCTGCATCCCTGCAACGATTACAGGAAGGAGTTGCGGCTTGTTAGTAAGGCAGGTTTCGTTGGATCGGGATTCACCTTGATAAGTGATGTGATCATTATTGCTAAAATTTATTTATTTTTCAATTTTTAAGTACAGTCATCCCAGTATTATGGGCCAGTTAAGCATGATGATGCTACAAAATTATTGGTAGAAACACAGATTTAAATAATTTACAGTTTATTTATAACTTAATTGGTTATAAATGTATCATAATTTGATGTCCTGTAGGCAATCTTGTTCCAAAATCACACACTTTTTTGCAGAACAAGAAAATATAAGTATATTCCATTCCCAGTATTATGGGCTACTTTTAAACCTGGTCAGAACTATGGGTCAATGTTCCCAGTATTATGGGTCAGTAAAACAAAATTGGTTTTATTTCGAGAAAAACGCGCGCGCGCTCGTGTGTGTGTGTGCGTGCGAGCGTGTGTGTGTGTGTATGTGTGTGTGTGTGCGTGTGTGTGTGTGTGTGTGTGTGTGTGTGTGTGTGTGTGTGTGTGTGTGTGTGTGTGTGTGTGTGTGTGTGTGTGTGTGTGTGTGTAGTTCTCGCGGTTTAGGGATCTTGTTGTATCTTGTACTTCTTCTTCAAGAAGCTCATCAAACTGATTCAATATCTGATGGATGGTACTCAGTGCTGTATTCGGATTTCGAATGGATTGTCAAGTTCATTCGAATCACACAGAGGGCTTTATCAAGGTGATGGTCTCTATGGCAAACCAAATATACAAAAGGCGACTTAAGCTAAATTGATACGATAGGCAGGGCAAGTAGCAAGAATGCCGGACAACTATCCTGTAAAGATGGCATTTGCCTCAAATCCGGTATGAATAAGATATCCAGGGGCGCAGCGAGCAAGATGGTTAGACTAGGTGAAGCGAGACCTGTCGGAGAGTACACGGTGTCCGAGGAATTGGAGAGCGTTAGCCCACAACCGAATGCATTGGAGAAACTTTGTTTATCAGGCTTTGTCTTAGGACGGCAAGCCAACTAAGTAAAGTAAGTTCAGGAAGAGGAAAAGTATTTGGTCCTGGCTTACTAGTTTTGGGTGGTTTCCAAAAATAACGCGGAACTGTACTATACGGAACTGAACTGTACTACTATCTTGCTGGATCAAGAGCGTGATGCAATATATCAGGATCATAGTGCTTCGATCTTTGTATTTTCCTTTTCTTTTTCGATTTTCTGATTTTCCTTGCACGTTTTTTCGTTTTACTGAAAACAAATTACAATTTTAGTCAAAACCAGCGAGTACTGTTGATCTATATGCTTGACCCATAATACTGGGAAAAGTCAATTTTGCTCCCAGTATTATCGGCCATTGTTTAACTTGATATACTAAAGCGGGAAATAAATTTTTCTAGGTGGTTTCACCGTAATTCAATGAATACATACCTATTCCCTCGATTTCCAACCATTTTGGGCCCAGGCACAAAAATTTACGCCGCTATTCAGCTTATAATTCGCAACCGACTTTTTATAACAACCGCAAAAATAACAACAAATTGACGGTCGATTGGAGCCAACTGACAACTTTCGGAAAATTAGGCAAATTAACGCATTGGAACTAAGTGTATTGCTGTCAAGCATGTAGCGGAATGTTGCTTCTGTCTATTCAACTCATAATTGATGGTTAAATATTAGTTTGCTATGTATAAAACTAACGTAAAGCATAGACTGGCCCATAATACTGGGTGGCTCATAATACTGGGGTGACTGTATGATTAGGAAAATTATTCTATATTTTCACATTTTCACGTCGACAGTCAAGATAAGTCTGTTTAATATATTTTAAGATACATTTAAATTAAAGATCTATAATGTCGAATTGATTTATTTCGCGATATGTACTTCTGCACCGACAACTAAAAATGGCGTGTACTACCAGTCTTCTTTGAAATGTATAATTGTCGGTATAAACAAAGACTTGTTTTTGCGATATTTGCTTTTGTAATAAAACGATGAATAGTATAGACGTACAAGCCGAGATGTGCTTTTAGATATATTGTAGACAAAATGTGTATCAAACAATCGGGTGACCAATGGAACACGAGCATTAGTATCGACGACCAACAAGACATCTAACGGCTTCAATAATTTAAATATATGTACTCTACAAAGGAAGCAAATGGGGCTTACATAAAAGGGCAAAAATCTGTCAATCGTAAGGAACGTGCTGCTCGAGGAAGTACATTTTGAAAAAGAAATTTTAGAACCGTGTCTCGATTCAGTCTCGCCAAAATAATGATTATATACAATATCCATTGAATTATACCGGGCAGACCTGGCAGACGCTTGCTGTCCAATCCGCCATCACTCGTTGGACCACAACCACAAAAACAACCTTCGCTCTAGTAAACCGGACAAACTCTTGGATTAGTTATCTGCCTGAAATCGAGTCAATGCAATACAAAATCTTTCGATATTGGAGATTTCGACGGCTTTTTTGCGACCTAGTTCTTTAAAAAATCAGAATACTTTCAATATACTTGAAATAAAACACTTTACAGTAAATGTCCACTTCTACTAAATTCGCAAAGTTAGAACCCAAATTTGCGGACTTCAATATTTATGTTACTTTATATTGAGATATTTAAGGTCGGGTCAGCTCTAAGCCTCCTAAACAACATTACGATAATCAGCTGCTGAGAGTGCCTCAAACGATTGCACCAAATGGAAAAAATGCACCTCCGTAAGTATGTGCAACCTGCGCATAGCACAACTCAATCAAAAGTGGAAATATTCTCAAATTAAATACTTGCTCGCGTATTTTCCTAAATACTACCTACGTTGATTGGGATAACAATTTGCAAAAATTTGAAAGTTTCAAACGGAATGTGAGCAGAACCTGAAACTATGAGCAAAACTATAGGCGGTACCGTACAACCTATAAAGTCGAATTGAGAAGACAACAAGCATTCTCAACGGAAAACCACAGAAACCATAAACCCTAGTGGTGCCAGGCCACTCAAGTCACCTTCTTTATTTACAATGAGACATCTCGCTCTGTTCCAAAATCCAGCGTCCCTCGAGCGCTCCGACGCCCATGCAGTCCGTAGTATTTGTGCGGAACACCACATAGGCATGCTGTGAGCGTCAAAACAACAGCAAGTCGGTGCGCTCAATATTTACAAACACCTTTGCATGTGGTGGAACGGCAACGAACCATTCGCTAATGAGCTTTATGAGACATTTATCAAAGAGCAGAGAGCAGAATTAAGGTTGAAAAATTAAACAGAAATTGGAAAATGCATGAACTTAGCTTTTACATAATCATTGGCTCGATAGATATTGATAGCTTCTCCACAGGCAACTTTTCGAAAACCACAGCAAGTAGCCATTTTACAGAATCATTTATGTGTATTGGTATTTCTGGATCGCTCTCACGCACGCTCTCACGACCGTCGCACGCATATATAAAGCTATCTTTTAAGCTT
The DNA here is from genome assembly GCF_943734655.1 of Sabethes cyaneus. NCBI lineage: Eukaryota > Metazoa > Arthropoda > Insecta > Diptera > Culicidae > Sabethes > Sabethes cyaneus. The sequence goes on along the minus strand of NC_071354.1, from coordinate 114,645,242 downwards.
CCTTTGCTCGATCACACAAGCTTTGCAAATGAATAACTCGCAATATGAAAAAATGTTTTTTTCACAGACGCGTGATGGAAAACCACTTTCACTTCACAATATTCTGATACACCGCATCTTTGTTAACAGGCTCGACACTTTTGATGCACTTTTACGCAAAACAACACATTAAAAAAAATGATTTTTACGGACGATATAATGATATGTACATCACTCGAGGACTCGACTCGCTCTCTCTCTACAGAAATTTATGCGTAGTTCAATTACCTATAAACTAGACTTTTACTACGCAATGTATATGTTAAAGAATAATATTTCCTCTTACAACTTTTACTCAAATTAGTAGCAACCAACTTACCCTTACTCAATAATTTCATGAAAAAAAGGATCTATCAAAATTTATAGGTGCTGCTATTTTGTTTAAATTTTGTAAACTTAATTTCCAAAAATTTTATGAAAACCAACGCACTACGCAACGTTAACCAATAGATGAATTATGTTCCCAAGACGTGTCGATTTCTATCTCAAAGAGCAAGTAAGACCGTATAAGGCGACATCCATTTAGTACGTCACGCAAATTTTGACCAAAATCAAACCCCCCTCCCTCCCTTGTTACATTTCGTCACACATTCGTGACATCCCCCCCCCCCCCTGAGAAAGTACGTCACGTCACGGCAACTCCCCCGCCCCCTTCACAACAAAAAAATTAAATATTCATTCCAACCTTTTTATTTACAGCTATCAAATGAATTTCAGCAAATAAACAAAGGAAAATTTCGACCTTATAAGTCATCGATTCACGGATTTTGAAGATGATTTCCAATTGCTGCGATCGGATGCGCTTCAAAAGTCACTGATGTGTCGTCGTTTAATGTTTCGCGCATATCCACGCCCTTTACATCCATCCACTCAAATTCTTCTGATCTAGTTGAAAGAATCAGGACTTCCTGCTGACGTCTTGCAGCAACACGCCTTGGAAGAACTTTTCTGATGGATTTTGCCATTTTGTGTATTCATTCAATCGTGCAATCATTCAACACGACCTTAGATGCGAAATTTAATCTGCAAGTGGCATAAACTCTATCCTTTAGAGAGCTTTTGAGTGAGGGGCAGTATAAATTATATCGAAAAACCCACGGGGTAAATCACTTCCTGCATAAATATTCAATATGTGATAAATATATTTACTATTTTAAATGTGTCCACCTAATCACAACAGATCTTGCCACATACTGTTATGGGACTTAACAGCTCAAGATCGTATTGAAAAATGTGAAAACTTTCGTAAAATATTCATCGATACCGGTACATATATTTAGCACCCGGGTAAAAGTATATAAATATGCATAAATATATTTAATAAATTTAAAGTGATTCGCCCCGTGGAAAAACCTTAAAAGCAGCCGTGAAACTTCGGTATAAGTTTCTGTTCTTCGTTGAGTTCAGCACGAATATCAATAGAAAACATTGCCATGGGCATCTGGTAACATCCCGTAACCCTTCAAGAGTTTGTGCGACTGCTATTTGCGGTTGCAAAAATCTTGTAGGCAGGACAGTACTCAAGCAGCTCTTCAGCGGTGTACTGCATATTCTGTAAAGCCTTAATGGAGAGTTCATACTACATATAATAAATGAGTCCTGTTCACACAAATATGTAAAGAAAAAGTTTTCATGAACGCTAAATTAATTTTCCATTTGATTTTTTTCATGTGACGTCACATAACTGCATACCCCCCCCCTCTCCCCTACGTCACAAATCGTCACGATTAGGTCAACCCCCCCTCCCCCCTTTAAGCGTGACGTACTTTATGGATGCCCCCTAACAAAGGTTCTTTTCACCACTAGGTGGATTAAATCGGGTTTTTTTAGCTTTTTTGGCGACACTGCCTGTTTAATGGATCGTTGTTTTGATTTAGTCTAGTGATTTTTTCGAATTTTTGGAATTTTTGATAAGTACAGTCGATGTTTGTATAACGCGGGTAATTGGGACCGCGTTATAAGAAGCGCGTTATACAAGTACACGTAGCATATGGAAATTGAGTTAATTGGGGCTATACCCGAATTTCACGAAATTTTGAATCAACACGACCATGGTTCCTTTAAGAAACATGTCAAGTATATATTTTTCCATCTTACAGGTGCTTGGTGAGACAGAAAAAATCCCCTCTTGGTCTTCCAGAGCTTCCGAAACATCCGTTAAATTTTCATTTCTGTGAAGTCTTCTCATAGCTTCAAAATTCTTTTTGAAGTCCCTATGGCTTATTATTTGGCGTAATATAAGTAAAGTAAACAATCCGTGCTATTGAGAAGCCATCCGGATCCGGACCAAATCCGGAACATCCGTAAAAGTGGTCATCAAGCGAAAATTGTTCTTTGAGTTCGGAATTATGTTCATTCAACCTCAAATTGAACATTGTGAAATAGGAATATAAATTCAGCGGTTTGTGACTCAACCTGGCCACTATAAAATGCATCGAAAGATCCGACATTAAATGATGAAAATTGATGATCAAGGGCATCGAACTGCTTATCGCGTTGACGAAGGCAACAAAGTTTTCGTAGCCTGTTCGCTCTTACACGAAGCTCCATTCTGAATTGTCCAGGAAAAGGTGAAAACAAAAGCAATAATATGTTGTGGCTTTCGGGTTGATGTTTCTCGGTGAAAATTCAAATTTATAATTGCTTTAAACTACTGCCAACCACCGAGGATTTATGGACTACCTAAAATTCATAAATAAGGAAGACCACTTAGACCGGTGGTATCAACGATAGGATCGGCTACATATCGGATGGCACAATACCTGGCAGAAATTCTAGGACACCTGGTTGGGAAAACAAAGTACCATGTTCGCAATAGCTTCGCATTTGCCGAAGAAATATCTAAACTTCGGATCCCAGGCGGTACCGTGATGTATTCCCTGGATGTCGTCTCGCTCTACACTAACATCCCAACTGATGATGTATACCAATGTGTGGAAGAAAAATGGAATGATCTGCGAAACCACACATCCATCCCGTGGGACAGCTTCAAAACAGCTATGAAAACAGTGTTAGATGCATCGTTCTTCAAATACAACAACAAGTTTTTCTCTCAAGTCCAGGGGGTACCTATGGGATCGCCTCTCTCTCCAGTGGTTGCAAACATCATAATGGAAAAATTAGAAAAGGCTACATTAACGACATTGAATGAAAACAACATCCCGATTGAATTTTATAGGCGCTATGTGGACGATTGTTTTTTGATCGGAAAGGAGGAAGAGATAAATATCGTCCTTAACGAATCCAATAAGTTCCACGATACTATACAATTCACGGTAGAAAAAGAAGTAAACTCGTGCATAAGATTTTTAGATTTAACCCTAACAAGGAAAAATAATCAAATAGGGAAAACATGGCATCCCAAACAAAAGGATGGACGATATCTCGATTTCTACTCAGAAAGCCCCCACACGCACAAAGTCAATACAGTGACAGCACTTTTCGATCGCGCTCTGAAGCTGACTGATTCAGAAAAGAGACACGAGAGCATATTGGCTGCTAAAAGCACACTACGAAAAAACAACTATCCGGATCAGCTGATAAATCGTACACTCACCAACAGAGTACACTTACTATACAACACGCTACAAAATGCCAACAACGAAGAACAGCCTAAAAAATACATATCGCTCCCGTACATCCCATGCATGAGTGAGAAAGTAGCCAAGGTACTGCACAAACATGACGTAACGGTTGCACATAGACCTTGCAATAAAATAAAAGACACTATTTTCTCAAAGCTGAAAGATAAAATTTCAAAAATGCAACAAACCAACGTGGTGTATAGTGTACCCTGTGGTGGTTGTAATGATAAAGTGTACATCGGTCAAACATCGCAGACACTGGAAAAACGTCTGCAACAGCATCAGAACTCAATCCGAACGAAATCATCGATGACCGGACTCACACAACATGCGGTAGAACACGGCCATGCTTTCAAATTCTCGGAGACCGTCATCTTAGAGAGAGAGAGCAACGAAGCTAAACGACTGAACACGGAAACACTACACATAAAACTACACGAGGGGAAAACAGTAAACTTGCAGCGGGACGCACTAAGCTTCTCCAATGTATACGACGGCGCCCTGAACAAACTAAGAAGATTCGAACAAAACAGAAGAGAACCGCACACGACGCGAACAGCGTCGTCATAGAAGAAACAGCGGACAACAAAAGTTTAGTGTTTTTAATTGACTATAAATATTGTTTGTACGTAAGATTTGTATTTTGTTTAAACGCGTGTAATGAAAATTGTTTTATTTAGGAATCTGATGATGGCTGAGTAAAAACAGTAAGCCGAAACGTAGTTTAAAGAAATTATAAATTTGAATTTTCACCGAGAAACATCAACCCGAAAGCCACAACATAAATTAACGGTGATCAAAAAAAATTAATTTTGGTTTTAGTGATGGCGTTTTGGTCATCGGGTTACTAGTAAACTAGTTTATTTGCTGTCTAGGCCAACGTTTCAAGGACTTTATTTCCTCATCATCAGGGCAACTACGAAAAAACAGTTTACATTTACATTGAGTTACAAAGTCAATTTTTTACACACAAAACTTACAAACATATTAAACTAATTCTTGTCAAGTTTGTTGGGGTGGGTTTTTTCTGCTGTTGGTCGAACTACACTATAAAAAACAGTACAATTTATTACAAACTACTAGGTTGGTCTGACTTTTGAAAATTCAAATTTGAATACCGGCGAGCAAAAACTTACACAGTCATTCCTGTACACAACACAGTACGGTTATGACTTTCAGGGAGCGTCAAAATGGAGAGTACTATTTCAACCTGATTTGAGAGTGTGTATCATTGTGTGAGAGACCGCAACATACCAGAATAAGCTATGCTCAGGTTGTTTTTGTCTGTTCTGTAGTTGATTGCGGTTCTGTCACAAGCAATATGGCACATTTCAAGCACTTGTAGCGCTTGAATTCTGTCGTCGGCGCTTAATATTTTTGTGCTGGTTAAATCAAACTTGTGTTGTTCCTCGATCGCATGTTTCATTAGCGCAGTCTTTTTGTATTCCTCGTCTCTGTCCGTGCGCTCCGTGTCTGAGGTTTTATACTCTTCATAGCGTTTGATGAGAGAGCGGTGGCCGGCGATCCGATTTTTCAGCTGCTGTGTGGTCATACCAATATAAGCACTATCACAATCAGCGCATGGAATACGGTAAATTACGTTTCTCATTGCAAGATGCGGTGAGGAATCTTTGAGTTTCGTGAATAGTAATCTGTTGGTTTTGACGCATTTGAAACTTAGAGTGACATTTTTGAAGTTTTGTTTAATACTTCTTGCCAATGCAGGGGTGAGGGCATCAACGTGATGCAACGATCGATATACTTTTTCCTCCGAGTTCACTTCTTCACAATTTTGTCCACTTTGGTTGATAAACCTATTGATCAGCCGGTTGATCAGTGAGCTCGGATAGTTGTTAGTAAGCAATTGCTTGCGTACAATTGCCTTTTTCTCATCGGTCGATTTGCTCGTGGATAACTGGAATACCCTTCCAATGAAGCCGGTGGCCGTGTTTAATTTTTGTACCAGCGGGTGGAGTGAGAAAAAGTTCAAAATTCTGCCCGACGATACAGTTTTCTGATACCAATCAGTGAGAATTTTTTGTTCCCCGGTTCTTATTAGAATCATATCTAAGTATGGTAATCGGTTGTCTTTTTCTGACTCGTAGGTGAATTGAATATGCGAGTCGAAGCTATTGAGAGCATTCTTTACATACTCAATCTTGTCTGCTGGAAGAGCGGTGAACAAATCGTCGACATATTTTTTGATGCACGGAACTGTGATGTCGATCTTGGTAAGCACATCGTCAAGTAATGTGGTCATTACAAGATCAGCCAATGCTGGAGACAGTGGATTCCCCATTGCAGTTCCCTCCTGTTGCCGATGGTATGCCCCACGGAACGTGAAATAACTGGAGGACAGAACGAATTGTACTAGATTTGTGAACGTGTCTCTGTCTTTGATGGTTGTATTTTTTTCTATTCTGTTCCAGTTATTTTGCACCGCTTGTATAGCCAGGTTCCCCGGTATACATGTGAACAGACTTATTACATCAAACGATACTAATACATAGCCGGGTGGTAGTGTGATATTGTTTATAAACGTGCAAAATTCGTATGAGTTTCGTACGTTGTATTTGTCATGGTCGATCGATTGATGTAAAATTCCTGCGAGGTATTTGGAGAGATCATATGTTGGGCAATTTATGCATGACAGTATGATCCTCAGCGGGTTGCCTTCTTTATGTATCTTGGGTAATCCATAAATTTTAGGACAAGTCGCATTGTATGTAGTCAGCCGAGCTCTGGTTTTTTGGTCGATCATTTTTTGGTCGTATAGAGCTTTCACTAGCGTGTTATTTTTCGTTTGAATTTTACTCGTCCAATCCGATTCAATGCGTTCGTAAGTGCTGTTGTCTTCAACCAGGGTTCTCATTTTTGATTCATATTCGTCTTTGTTCATTATTACCGTTTTATTTCCCTTGTCGGCCGCCACAACATAAACGTCAGGATTGTCGCGAATGAACTTTTTGCTGCTGTGAAACGCTTCAACCAAGAAACGATTGATCGGGTTGGATGTTGGTGTGAAACCGTTTTTTCGTTTGTTTATATAATTTTGCATTATATTAATTAATTGGTTACGACTGTTCATTTGGAGACTCTCATCTTGTTCAAGTTTGAGAATTGATTCCAAGTCCGCAATAATCTTGAAATACGGGATTTCTTGATTATTTGCCAAAGGTAAGGCGAATTTGGGGCCGTACCCTAAAAGAATCAATGTTTCTTCTGGAATGTTAACATTGGTCATGTTTTTAATCCAAGCGTCGTTGACATTCAATTTGTTTGTCTTTTCAATTTCAACTCTCTGGAGAAGACGTTCAAATTTTCGATCAGTTGTAATCTTTGTTTGGCGGATTTTTCTTTGGAAAAAGGCTTCTTGTTGTTCAAGGAAGTGAGTGTATGTGTAAGCGGGAGATACTTGCGTAATTTTGCTTGTGAGTGTGGCCCTTGTTTTCTCTAGCATACTAATCTTATGGAAACTATCACTAATTTCGATGTTTAGGATTGTCCGTTTGAAACGATCCATCGCCTTCTGGAGTTTTCCTCTATACGGACTGGCGTCTTCTAGTAGTCCGTTGATGCAACGAAAAGTGTTTTGGATGTGCATTGGGTGCAGGCCAAATTTTTTGCAACGTCGAAGAAAATCCTTTCTAGTGCACTGGGAGCACAATTTGTTTATCGTCTTAGCGTAGCTTTTGTACAGGTCGCGGTGTGATGGTGGTAAACTGTTGTAGAACGAAGCGCTTGAATTGGTAATTTGTGCCATTGTAATTGTAGAGATATTTGTTTGACCAACGATACTAATTTTGGTTTTAGTGATGGCGTTTTGGTCATCGGGTTACTAGTAAACTAGTTTATTTGCTGTCTAGGCCAACGTTTCAAGGACTTTATTTCCTTCATCAGGGCAACTGCGAAAAAACAGTTTACATTTACATTGAGTTACAAAGTCAATTTTGATTGGTATCAGAAAACTGTATCGTCGGGCAGAATTTTGAACTTTTTCTCACTCCACCCGCTGGTACAAAAATTAAACACGGCCACCGGCTTCATTGGAAGGGTATTCCAGTTATCCACGAGCAAATCGACCGATGAGAAAAAGGCAATTGTACGCAAGCAATTGCTTACTAACAACTATCCGAGCTCACTGATCAACCGGCTGATCAATAGGTTTATCAACCAAAGTGGACAAAATTGTGAAGAAGTGAACTCGGAGGAAAAAGTATATCGATCGTTGCATCACGTTGATGCCCTCACCCCTGCATTGGCAAGAAGTATTAAACAAAACTTCAAAAATGTCACTCTAAGTTTCAAATGCGTCAAAACCAACAGATTACTATTCACGAAACTCAAAGATTCCTCACCGCATCTTGCAATGAGAAACGTAATTTACCGTATTCCATGCGCTGATTGTGATAGTGCTTATATTGGTATGACCACACAGCAGCTGAAAAATCGGATCGCCGGCCACCGCTCTCTCATCAAACGCTATGAAGAGTATAAAACCTCAGACACGGAGCGCACGGACAGAGACGAGGAATACAAAAAGACTGCGCTAATGAAACATGCGATCGAGGAACAACACAAGTTTGATTTAACCAGCACAAAAATATTAAGCGCCGACGACAGAATTCAAGCGCTACAAGTGCTTGAAATGTGCCATATTGCTTGTGACAGAACCGCAATCAACTACAGAACAGACACAAACAACCTGAGCATAGCTTATTCTGGTATGTTGCGGTCTCTCACACAATGATACACACTCTCAAATCAGGTTGAAATAGTACTCTCCATTTTGACGCTCCCTGAAAGTCATAACCGTACTGTGTTGTGTACAGGAATGACTGTGTAAGTTTTTGCTCGCCGGTATTCAAATTTGAATTTTCAAAAGTCAGACCAACCTAGTAGTTTGTAATAAATTGTACTGTTTTTTATAGTGTAGTTCGACCAACAGCAGAAAAAACCCACCCCAACAAACTTGACAAGAATTAGTTTAATATGTTTGTAAGTTTTGTGTGTAAAAAATTGACTTTGTAACTCAATGTAAATGTAAACTGTTTTTTCGTAGTTGCCCTGATGATGAGGAAATAAAGTCCTTGAAACGTTGGCCTAGACAGCAAATAAACTAGTTTACTAGTAACCCGATGACCAAAACGCCATCACTAAAACCAAAATTAGTATCGTTGGTCAAACAAATATCTCTACAATTACAATGGCACAAATTACCAATTCAAGCGCTTCGTTCTACAACAGTTTACCACCATCACACCGCGACCTGTACAAAAGCTACGCTAAGACGATAAACAAATTGTGCTCCCAGTGCACTAGAAAGGATTTTCTTCGACGTTGCAAAAAATTTGGCCTGCACCCAATGCACATCCAAAACACTTTTCGTTGCATCAACGGACTACTAGAAGACGCCAGTCCGTATAGAGGAAAACTCCAGAAGGCGATGGATCGTTTCAAACGGACAATCCTAAACATCGAAATTAGTGATAGTTTCCATAAGATTAGTATGCTAGAGAAAACAAGGGCCACACTCACAAGCAAAATTACGCAAGTATCTCCCGCTTACACATACACTCACTTCCTTGAACAACAAGTAGCCTTTTTCCAAAGAAAAATCCGCCAAACAAAGATTACAACTGATCGAAAATTTGAACGTCTTCTCCAGAGAGTTGAAATTGAAAAGACAAACAAATTGAATGTCAACGACGCTTGGATTAAAAACATGACCAATGTTGACATTCCAGAAGAAACATTGATTCTTTTAGGGTACGGCCCCAAATTCGCCTTACCTTTGGCAAATAATCAAGAAATCCCGTATTTCAAGATTATTGCGGACTTGGAATCAATTCTCAAACTTGAACAAGATGAGAGTCTCCAAATGAACAGTCGTAACCAATTAATTAATATAATGCAAAATTATATAAACAAACGAAAAAACGGTTTCACACCAACATCCAACCCGATCAATCGTTTCTTGGTTGAAGCGTTTCACAGCAGCAAAAAGTTCATTCGCGACAATCCTGACGTTTATGTTGTGGCGGCCGACAAGGGAAATAAAACGGTAATAATGAACAAAGACGAATATGAATCAAAAATGAGAACCCTGGTTGAAGACAACAGCACTTACGAACGCATTGAATCGGATTGGACGAGTAAAATTCAAACGAAAAATAACACGCTAGTGAAAGCTCTATACGACCAAAAAATGATCGACCAAAAAACCAGAGCTCGGCTGACTACATACAATGCGACTTGTCCTAAAATTTATGGATTACCCAAGATACATAAAGAAGGCGACCCGCTGAGGATCATACTGTCATGCATAAATTGCCCAACATATGATCTCTCCAAATACCTCGCAGGAATTTTACATCAATCGATCGACCATGACAAATACAACGTACGAAACTCATACGAATTTTGCACGTTTATAAACAATGTCACACTACCACCCGGCTATGTATTAGTATCGTTTGATGTAATAAGTCTGTTCACATGTATACCGAGGAACCTGGCTATACAAGCGGTGCAAAATAACTGGAACAGAATAGAAAAAAATACGACCATCAAAGACAGAGACACGTTCACAAATCTAGTACAATTCGTTCTGTCCTCCAGTTATTTCACGTTCCGTGGGGCATACCATCGGCAACAGGAGGGAACTGCAATGGGGAATCTACTGTCTCCAGCATTGGCTGATCTTGTAATGACCACATTACTTGACGATGTGCTTACCAAGATCGACATCACAGTTCCGTGCATCAAAAAATATGTCGACGATTTGTTCACCGCTCTTCCAGCAGACAAGATTGAGTATGTAAAGAATGCTCTCAATAGCTTCGACTCGCATATTCAATTCACCTACGAGTCAAAAAAAGACAACCGATTACCATACTTAGATATGATTCTAATAAGAACCGGGGAACAAAAAATTCTCACTGATTGGTATCAGAAAACTGTATCGTCGGGCAGAATTTTGAACTTTTTCTCACTCCACCCGCTGGTACAAAAATTAAACACGGCCACCGGCTTCATTGGAAGGGTATTCCAGTTATCCACGAGCAAATCGACCGATGAGAAAAAGGCAATTGTACGCAAGCAATTGCTTACTAACAACTATCCGAACTCACTGATCAACCGGCTGGTCAATAGGTTTATCAACCAAAGTGGACAAAATTGTGAAGAAGTGAACTCGGAGGAAAAAGTATATCGATCGTTGCATCACGTTGATGCCCTCACCCCTGCATTGGCAAGAAGTATTAAACAAAACTTCAAAAATGTCACTCTAAGTTTCAAATGCGTCAAAACCAACAGATTACTATTCACGAAACTCAAAGATTCCTCACCGCATCTTGCAATGAGAAACGTAATTTACCGTATTCCATGCGCTGATTGTGATAGTGCTTATATTGGTATGACCACACAGCAGCTGAAAAATCGGATCGCCGGCCACCGCTCTCTCATCAAACGCTATGAAGAGTATAAAACCTCAGACACGGAGCGCACGGACAGAGACGAGGAATACAAAAAGACTGCGCTAATGAAACATGCGATCGAGGAACAACACAAGTTTGATTTAACCAGCACAAAAATATTAAGCGCCGACGACAGAATTCAAGCGCTACAAGTGCTTGAAATGTGCCATATTGCTTGTGACAGAAACACAATCAACTACAGAACAGACACAAACAACCTGAGCATAGCTTATTCTGGTATGTTGCGGTCTCTCACACAATGATACACACTCTCAAATCAGGTTGAAATAGTACTCTCCATTTTGACGCTCCCTGAAAGTCATAACCGTACTGTGTTGTGTACAGGAATGACTGTGTAAGTTTTTGCTCGCCGGTATTCAAATTTGAATTTTCAAAAGTCAGACCAACCTAGTAGTTTGTAATAAATTGTACTGTTTTTTATAGTGTAGTTCGACCAACAGCAGAAAAAACCCACCCCAACAAACTTGACAAGAATTAGTTTAATATGTTTGTAAGTTTTGTGTGTAAAAAATTGACTTTGTAACTCAATGTAAATGTAAACTGTTTTTTCGTAGTTGCCCTGATGATGAGGAAATAAAGTTCTTGAAACGTTGGCCTAGACAGCAAATAAACTAGTTTACTAGTAACCCGATGACCAAAACGCCATCACTAAAACCAAAATTAGTATCGTTGGTCAAACAAATATCTCTAAAAAAAATTAAAACAAAAGCAATAATACTTTTTCTCACTTTTTCTCAGGCAAAACCCATAAAAATATTAGATCCCTTCAACGCGGATTACGGAATGGCCATGGCTAACTACGATGGATAGACTTCTGTTAAAATTTTTCCAAAAGAGCGCAATACCTGGTAAAGAGCTTATACAAAAGTTGATATATTTGCTATTTGATTTGTAAGTATAGTAAATGTTACCGGTAGATCAGTTTACTATACCACATCTATCAAATTACACTAGCGAAATTGGTAATTTCAACAAACTTGCGAAATAACCTCGTTTATTTGTCAGCGAACATTTGCAGTATTTGCATCATTTCAGTTTCTGAATCCGAAATGTTTTATTTCAAAACTTTTTCAAATTGTAGCGCAGACTTCAACATGAATTTTCACTTATTGTACACTTTGACGGCAAATCCTAATTTTCCAGTGAACGTTTTAGCGGCCATGTCGAGTCGTGAGCGGCCTATTTAGTTGAGGATTGCTGATATTCCATTTCATTTTGAACTGTTACAAATTAAAAACATTTGCATTTCCAGTGACCAATTTTAGGTAAGGTTTGAATTTTCTCCCGGTGAACCATCCAATAGCCAAATTGAGTCACAAATAGTCGAAATATACTTCTAGTAAACTAAACTATAGTCAAATTACACTCAAAATATTCACGATATATTCTGAATTTTCCGGAAGACCACCTTACGGCTTCCTAAGGTCACTTATTTATTAATTTTTTTTACCAATTACCCGACCTTAGTTACTTCAAAAATATTTTACCAATTTTAACCAACTTTACCAATACGAAAATTTCAACGAATATTCCGGAACCTCCAGCAGACCAACCCGTAACTTTGTGGTTTCCGTATATCACTTAGAGAGTCAACTTCCTAGGGTTAATCTTGGCCCGATTAACAACACATAGTGGATAATGAGCGGGCTCTTCTCCCCACCTGCTGGAGTCATTCTGCATTAAGACGGCTTATTCAAAGATTGACTCAGGCGACTTAGCTCTTGGAAGGAGATTCTCTAAACCCCTGGTACGTGTAAGTGATGTTGCTTGCCGACCAATTCCCTTTTGGCCCTTCATACAAGAGTTGGGAAGCATGACCGATCGTTGAATATGTACAACTCTTTTTGACATGATAGGCTCATTGCTATGAACGGATGTTCTGCTAAGGCGGTGGTAGTACCATATATTCATATATTCATCACTTAGAGAGTCAACTGTTATATGCTCTACAACTTCTTAAAAGACACCATGGTCGTATCCGTTCAAAATCGCTCAAAATTCGAGTTTAGCCCCAATTAACTCAATATCCATATGCTACGTGTATTTGTTATACGCGGAAAACCGCGTTATAGAAATATCGTGGTACCCGCGCTATAGAAATCGGCGTTCTACAAATCCGCGTTATACAAATCTCTACTGTATTCATGTTCTAATTACTGATTCGCCGGAGTTTTAGTTACTGATCGTCATATTAGTGATATAAAATAACAATATCGGGTCAAGCTCGTCTGTTTCTACAACTGTTTTGCTGCTTTCCTTGCTGCCGGCTATTCTACTGCAACTATAATGGAGTTTGTTTGCGACAAATGCGCTAAGCCAACAAAGGAATCGGATTTCGTTGGATGCCAGGGATTCTGCGAGACTGTGGTTCATGCTAAATATGCTGGTCTAAACAACCACTATCTGAAAGCTAAGTCGGCTTCGGAAAATATTCTGTGGTTCTGTGACGGGTGTTTGAAGCTGTTAAAGTTTGCTAGATTTCGGCCTACTGTCGCCGCACTCGGAAGTGCGATCGCCGATTTGCTGAAGGAGCAAACTACTGCTATCAATGAGCTTAAAGCAGAGATCCGCAAAAATGATACAAGAGCCGCTAGTTTACCGGATAAATCTGACATCACACCACGCACTATCAGGAATAATTGGCCATCTATTAAACGCCCAGCTCCAAAACGACGTCGTGAAGAGCAATCTGTCTCTTTTGATAATGTAACGGTAGGAACAAACACCAGCCTATCCAAAGCGGTTGCAACCATACCCGTTGCTGAGAAAAAATTTTGGATATATTTATCAAGGATTCACCCGGACGTATCAATTGATAATATCCAAGAGATGGTAAAAGAGTGTGTGCAATGCGATGAGCCTCCCGAGATCGTAAAGTTGGTGAAAACAGATGTGGATGTAAAGTCGTTGCGGTTCATCTCGTTCAAAGTGGCAATTGATCCCAAATACAAACAGTGTGCACTGTCATCAAACACTTCGCCAGCAGGGATTTTATTTAGAGAGTTTGTTGAATCAAAAAACAAAAAAACGAGCAAAAAACGATCAACTGCCTCCAGCCACTCCTATGCAGAACAGTAAACGATGTCACCCTACCACCGGTGGACTCAGGGGGCCAACGGGTCCCCGCTGCAGTTAAGTATATGTATCATAATTGTTTGCAAAAAACTCAGAGAAAGTGCGATGGTTTTAGCCTACCGACACCAGATGCTTTGAATCTGTGTGCAATGACCGGCAGTGAGGAACGTTATACTGAGCCGATCACTGACGACTGTTCTGCCAATTGTATAACACGATACGACGGCGAGCTCATTGATAAGACTGCTTTTCGGCCCAATGCTGCTTGTGCACATTTACAAACAACAGATGCGCGTCTTCGTCCGTATCCATCCTATTCTATGACACTATTCCGGCTACTACAGACGATTCACACTACGGACGAGTTCATCCGCACTGGACATCTGACGTTTACTCAACGGATGTTGTACGGGATTACGAGCCAGATGATTACCCTGGTATGCGTTTAATGCACGACACGGATTCCCAGATAAACTAACGCGACTGATTAGAGCTAACATGGATCGAGTGATGTGTTTCGTGCGTATCTCGGGGACTCTCGGACGGTAACCGTTGACGCCGACGAACTAGAAGTGGTAGATGAGTTCGTATATGTAGGATCGCTAGTCAGCGCGGACAACAACACTAGTAAGACGATCCAACAGCGCATTCAAACGGGAAATCGGGCCTACTTTAGCTTTCACAAAGCGCTGTGGTCAAGTAGTATACACCGCCGCACAGTGGGACGGCTTCAAAAATAGGCGGACATCAGCTTTTGCCGGCGAAACTATTAGGTTTTCCAAGTTCGAGTTAAATGGAGACGACTGCTTGAAACAGCACGAGATGCCCCGGCTCTAGACTTTTATTTCTTTATTTATTTATTTATT
This sequence comes from Sabethes cyaneus, assembly GCF_943734655.1. Lineage (NCBI taxonomy): Eukaryota > Metazoa > Arthropoda > Insecta > Diptera > Culicidae > Sabethes > Sabethes cyaneus. Next base: position 114,630,179 of record NC_071354.1, on the reverse strand, counting down.
TATTTATTTATTTATTTATTTCTTTATTTATTTATTTATTTACTTATTTATTTATTTATTTATTTATTTATTTATTTATTTATTTATTTATTTATTTATTTATTTATTTATTTATTTATTTATTTATTTATTTATTTATTTATTTATTTATTTATTTATTTATTTATTTATTTATTTATTTATTTATTTATTTATTTATTTATTTATTTATTTATTTATTTATTTATTTATTTATTTATTTATTTATTTATTTATTTATTTATTTATTTATTTATTTATTTATTTATTTATTTATTTATTTATTTATTTATTTATTTATTTATTTATTTATTTATTTATTTATTTATTTATTTATTTATTTATTTATTTATTTATTTATTTATTTATTTATTTATTTATTTATTTATTTATTTATTTATTTATTTATTTATTTATTTATTTATTTATTTATTTATTTATTTATTTATTTATTTATTTATTTATTTATTTATTTATTTATTTATTTATTTATTTATTTATTTATTTATTTATTTATTTATTTATTTATTTATTTATTTATTTATTTATTTATTTATTTATTTATTTATTTATTTATTTATTTATTTATTTATTTATTTATTTATTTATTTATTTATTTATTTATTTATTTATTTATTTATTTATTTATTTATTTATTTATTTATTTATTTATTTATTTATTTATTTATTTATTTATTTATTTATTTATTTATTTATTTATTTATTTATTTATTTATTTATTTATTTATTTATTTATTTATTTATTTATTTATTTATTTATTTATTTATTTATTTATTTATTTATTTATTTATTTATTTATTTATTTATTTATTTATTTATTTATTTATTTATTTATTTATTTATTTATTTATTTATTTATTTATTTATTTATTTATTTATTTATTTATTTATTTATTTATTTATTTATTTATTTATTTATTTATTTATTTATTTATTTATTTATTTATTTATTTATTTATTTATTTATTTATTTATTTATTTATTTATTTATTTATTTATTTATTTATTTATTTATTTATTTATTTATTTATTTATTTATTTATTTATTTATTTATTTATTTATTTATTTATTTATTTATTTATTTATTTATTTATTTATTTATTTATTTATTTATTTATTTATTTATTTATTTATTTATTTATTTATTTATTTATTTATTTATTTATTTATTTATTTATTTATTTATTTATTTATTTATTTATTTATTTATTTATTTATTTATTTATTTATTTATTTATTTATTTATTTATTTATTTATTTATTTATTTATTTATTTATTTATTTATTTATTTATTTATTTATTTATTTATTTATTTATTTATTTATTTATTTATTTATTTATTTATTTATTTATTTATTTATTTATTTATTTATTTATTTATTTATTTATTTATTTATTTATTTATTTATTTATTTATTTATTTATTTATTTATTTATTTATTTATTTATTTATTTATTTATTTATTTATTTATTTATTTATTTATTTATTTATTTATTTATTTATTTATTTATTTATTTATTTATTTATTTATTTATTTATTTATTTATTTATTTATTTATTTATTTATTTATTTATTTATTTATTTATTTATTTATTTATTTATTTATTTATTTATTTATTTATTTATTTATTTATTTATTTATTTATTTATTTATTTATTTATTTATTTATTTATTTATTTATTTATTTATTTATTTATTTATTTATTTATTTATTTATTTATTTATTTATTTATTTATTTATTTATTTATTTATTTATTTATTTATTTATTTATTTATTTATTTATTTATTTATTTATTTATTTATTTATTTATTTATTTATTTATTTATTTATTTATTTATTTATTTATTTATTTATTTATTTATTTATTTATTTATTTATTTATTTATTTATTTATTTATTTATTTATTTATTTATTTATTTATTTATTTATTTATTTATTTATTTATTTATTTATTTATTTATTTATTTATTTATTTATTTATTTATTTATTTATTTATTTACACTCGCAACACTCGATACCGTCTCGTCCTGAATGATCTAGTGTTACTATAGATAGTTTTTGTGGTCTTGTATTGACTAATGTTTTATGGAAGAGTCTCGAATTTCTCGAGTTCGATTAGTTTTTGAGTTTCGCAAAATTTTTTGTTTTATTTGTATGAGAGTCCATATCCCCCTACCACAGGGGTGAGAGGTCTCTAACTATCGTAAAATAAATTCAAGACTCCAAAATCTCCCACATGCCAAATTTGGTTCCATTTGCTTGATTAGTTCTCAAGTTATAAGGAAATTTGAATTTAATTTGTATGGGAGCTCCTCTCTTAGAAGGGGAAGGGGTCGTAATTCACCATAGAAAAAATTTCTGCCATCTAAAACTCCCACATGCCAAATTTGGTTCCATTTGATTGATTAGTTCTCGAGATAAGAGGAAATTTGCATTTAATTTGTATGGAAGCCCACCCCTTTTAAAGGGGAGATGGGCCATAACACGCTTTCTAAAGAAGAGAGGGGTCTCAATTCACCATAGAAAAAAATCTTGCGTCCAAAGCCACTTACATGTCAAATTTGGTTCCATTTGCTTGATTAGTTCTCGAGTTATGAGGAAATTTGTTTTTCATTGTATAGGAGCCCCCCCCCCCTCTTAAAGTGGGGAAATCCATGAAAAATATACCATAGAAAATATTCTTGCCTACAAAAACACCCACATGATAAATTTCGTTCCATTTGCTTGATTAGTTCTCGAGTTATGAGGAAATTTGTATGGAAGCCCCCCCTTTTAAAGAGGAGAGGAGTTATAATTCCCCTTATAAAGAGGGGAGGGGTCTCAATTTACCATAGAATAAATTCTTGTCACCGAAAACACCCACATGCCAAATTTTGTTCTATTTGCTTGATTAGTTGTCGAGTTATGCAGAAATTTTTCATTTGTATGGGAGCCCCCCCTCTTAGTGGGGGGAGGGGTTTCTAACCATCACTAAAACCTTTCCTGGCCCCGAAAAACCTCTACATGCATATTTTCATGCCGATTGGTTCAGTAGTTTTCGATTCTATAAGGAACATACGGACAGACAGACAGACAGACAGACAGACAGACAGACAGACAGACAGACAGACAGACAGACAGACAGACAGACAGACAGACAGACAGACAGACAGACAGACAGACAGACAGACAGACAGACAGACAGACAGACAGACAGACAGACAGACAGACAGACAGACAGACAGACAGACAGACAGACAGACAGACAGACAGACAGACAGACAGACAGACAGACAGACAGACAGACAGACAGACAGACAGACAGACAGACAGACAGACAGACAGACAGACAGACAGACAGACAGACAGACAGACAGACAGACAGACAGACAGACAGACAGACAGACAGACAGACAGACAGACAGACAGACAGACAGACAGACAGACAGACAGACAGACAGACAGACAGACAGACAGACAGACAGACAGACAGACAGACAGACAGACAGACAGACAGACAGACAGACAGACAGACAGACAGACAGACAGACAGACAGACAGACAGACAGACAGACAGACAGACAGACAGACAGACAGACAGACAGACAGACAGACAGACAGACAGACAGACAGACAGACAGACAGACAGACAGACAGACAGACAGACAGACAGACAGACAGACAGACAGACAGACAGACAGACAGACAGACAGACAGACAGACAGACAGACAGACAGACAGACAGACAGACAGACAGACAGACAGACAGACAGACAGACAGACAGACAGACAGACAGACAGACAGACAGACAGACAGACAGACAGACAGACAGACAGACAGACAGACAGACAGACAGACAGACAGACAGACAGACAGACAGACAGACAGACAGACAGACAGACAGACAGACAGACAGACAGACAGACAGACAGACAGACAGACAGACAGACAGACAGACAGACAGACAGACAGACAGACAGACAGACAGACAGACAGACAGACAGACAGACAGACAGACAGACAGACAGACAGACAGACAGACAGACAGACAGACAGACAGACAGACAGACAGACAGACAGACAGACAGACAGACAGACAGACAGACAGACAGACAGACAGACAGACAGACAGACAGACAGACAGACAGACAGACAGACAGACAGACAGACAGACAGACAGACAGACAGACAGACAGACAGACAGACAGACAGACAGACAGACAGACAGACAGACAGACAGACAGACAGACAGACAGACAGACAGACAGACAGACAGACAGACAGACAGACAGACAGACAGACAGACAGACAGACAGACAGACAGACAGACAGACAGACAGACAGACAGACAGACAGACAGACAGACAGACAGACAGACAGACAGACAGACAGACAGACAGACAGACAGACAGACAGACAGACAGACAGACAGACAGACAGACAGACAGACAGACAGACAGACAGACAGACAGACAGACAGACAGACAGACAGACAGACAGACAGACAGACAGACAGACAGACAGACAGACAGACAGACAGACAGACAGACAGACAGACAGACAGACAGACAGACAGACAGACAGACAGACAGACAGACAGACAGACAGACAGACAGACAGACAGACAGACAGACAGACAGACAGACAGACAGACAGACAGACAGACAGACAGACAGACAGACAGACAGACAGACAGACAGACAGACAGACAGACAGACAGACAGACAGACAGACAGACAGACAGACAGACAGACAGACAGACAGACAGACAGACAGACAGACAGACAGACAGACAGACAGACAGACAGACAGACAGACAGACAGACAGACAGACAGACAGACAGACAGACAGACAGACAGACAGACAGACAGACAGACAGACAGACAGACAGACAGACAGACAGACAGACAGACAGACAGACAGACAGACAGACAGACAGACAGACAGACAGACAGACAGACAGACAGACAGACAGACAGACAGACAGACAGACAGACAGACAGACAGACAGACAGACAGACAGACAGACAGACAGACAGACAGACAGACAGACAGACAGACAGACAGACAGACAGACAGACAGACAGACAGACAGACAGACAGACAGACAGACAGACAGACAGACAGACAGACAGACAGACAGACAGACAGACAGACAGACAGACAGACAGACAGACAGACAGACAGACAGACAGACAGACAGACAGACAGACAGACAGACAGACAGACAGACAGACAGACAGACAGACAGACAGACAGACAGACAGACAGACAGACAGACAGACAGACAGACAGACAGACAGACAGACAGACAGACAGACAGACAGACAGACAGACAGACAGACAGACAGACAGACAGACAGACAGACAGACAGACAGACAGACAGACAGACAGACAGACAGACAGACAGACAGACAGACAGACAGACAGACAGACAGACAGACAGACAGACAGACAGACAGACAGACAGACAGACAGACAGACAGACAGACAGACAGACAGACAGACAGACAGACAGACAGACAGACAGACAGACAGACAGACAGACAGACAGACAGACAGACAGACAGACAGACAGACAGACAGACAGACAGACAGACAGACAGACAGACAGACAGACAGACAGACAGACAGACAGACAGACAGACAGACAGACAGACAGACAGACAGACAGACAGACAGACAGACAGACAGACAGACAGACAGACAGACAGACAGACAGACAGACAGACAGACAGACAGACAGACAGACAGACAGACAGACAGACAGACAGACAGACAGACAGACAGACAGACAGACAGACAGACAGACAGACAGACAGACAGACAGACAGACAGACAGACAGACAGACAGACAGACAGACAGACAGACAGACAGACAGACAGACAGACAGACAGACAGACAGACAGACAGACAGACAGACAGACAGACAGACAGACAGACAGACAGACAGACAGACAGACAGACAGACAGACAGACAGACAGACAGACAGACAGACAGACAGACAGACAGACAGACAGACAGACAGACAGACAGACAGACAGACAGACAGACAGACAGACAGACAGACAGACAGACAGACAGACAGACAGACAGACAGACAGACAGACAGACAGACAGACAGACAGACAGACAGACAGACAGACAGACAGACAGACAGACAGACAGACAGACAGACAGACAGACAGACAGACAGACAGACAGACAGACAGACAGACAGACAGACAGACAGACAGACAGACAGACAGACAGACAGACAGACAGACAGACAGACAGACAGACAGACAGACAGACAGACAGACAGACAGACAGACAGACAGACAGACAGACAGACAGACAGACAGACAGACAGACAGACAGACAGACAGACAGACAGACAGACAGACAGACAGACAGACAGACAGACAGACAGACAGACAGACAGACAGACAGACAGACAGACAGACAGACAGACAGACAGACAGACAGACAGACAGACAGACAGACAGACAGACAGACAGACAGACAGACAGACAGACAGACAGACAGACAGACAGACAGACAGACAGACAGACAGACAGACAGACAGACAGACAGACAGACAGACAGACAGACAGACAGACAGACAGACAGACAGACAGACAGACAGACAGACAGACAGACAGACAGACAGACAGACAGACAGACAGACAGACAGACAGACAGACAGACAGACAGACAGACAGACAGACAGACAGACAGACAGACAGACAGACAGACAGACAGACAGACAGACAGACAGACAGACAGACAGACAGACAGACAGACAGACAGACAGACAGACAGACAGACAGACAGACAGACAGACAGACAGACAGACAGACAGACAGACAGACAGACAGACAGACAGACAGACAGACAGACAGACAGACAGACAGACAGACAGACAGACAGACAGACAGACAGACAGACAGACAGACAGACAGACAGACAGACAGACAGACAGACAGACAGACAGACAGACAGACAGACAGACAGACAGACAGACAGACAGACAGACAGACAGACAGACAGACAGACAGACAGACAGACAGACAGACAGACAGACAGACAGACAGACAGACAGACAGACAGACAGACAGACAGACAGACAGACAGACAGACAGACAGACAGACAGACAGACAGACAGACAGACAGACAGACAGACAGACAGACAGACAGACAGACAGACAGACAGACAGACAGACAGACAGACAGACAGACAGACAGACAGACAGACAGACAGACAGACAGACAGACAGACAGACAGACAGACAGACAGACAGACAGACAGACAGACAGACAGACAGACAGACAGACAGACAGACAGACAGACAGACAGACAGACAGACAGACAGACAGACAGACAGACAGACAGACAGACAGACAGACAGACAGACAGACAGACAGACAGACAGACAGACAGACAGACAGACAGACAGACAGACAGACAGACAGACAGACAGACAGACAGACAGACAGACAGACAGACAGACAGACAGACAGACAGACAGACAGACAGACAGACAGACAGACAGACAGACAGACAGACAGACAGACAGACAGACAGACAGACAGACAGACAGAAATCCTTCTTTATAGATATAGATATGTGGTGATGTTACTATTTGTTGGAAAGTACCACCTTTTTTCTACATTATCAGTACTTTAAAAATGTATAATTGATGAAACTTTTATTAAATATATCGTTTTTAGCCAAAGCCTATTTTTGATCTTGAATGGACCCAACATGATCTTGAATTGGACCTATTTTTGATTTTGAAATGGACCTACATCTGGATTGTCACAGTTTCTTCCATGTAAATGAACAAAATAATAACAAAGAATTTTTTTTAATAGTGCAACTACACTACTGTTATTTATTAATAGGACACAAGGTTGAACAGCTTTTACCTTTCTTATACTCTGTTAGAAACGTATGAAAGTCGGTTGAAAAATTTGAAATCAGTCACAGTCGCCGAGGGCCTTGTTTTTATGTCAGCCCAACAATTGAACAATGTTTCAGTGACTTGATATGCGTTATGTATGTATCTGTGTGTGACATTTGTATATTGGAAATTTATTATTACCTGTTGTTCAGATATGGTTGAAACGATTTCTACGTCATAAAAAAATTATGTCGCCTATTAGTTTCAAAAATTTAAACCATTCATTAAAAATATGTAATATAACTTGTATTAAACGTAGTTTATTAAGTACAGTGGGGTTCGAGTTTTTAATTAGTGACTACATATTTCGAAAGGTCAGACTTTTACTGACGTAGGACTACGTCTTACTGCAAAGTATCTAAAGGTTTGCGACAGCCCCTGTTGAACATTTTGAATATAAAACCGTTGCAATCGTGAAAAATTCGTTAATTAGTGGTAATTATTCAATTTTTGACACATTTATATGCAATTTTTTCAGTTAAAAAATGGTCTAGATTTTGCCACGGTTTCGATTTTGGCAACATAAGCGACACGCATTTGTTGTCAAATTCGAAATCATACTGTAAATGGTGCTTGAAAAAATTAGACTTGGTAATTCTACTAGGTTTAAAGGTAAGGTTAGATACAAGGTTTTAATTTTAAATGATAGTCCATGAAGAACTGTACCAGATAGAAAATAGGTGAACCTTCCTATTTTCTATCTAGTACAGTTGAATATTTTAGATCTCAGGGTCACTCAATTTCGGTGGACAAGGAGGTATTAATTTTGTCACAAGTCAGAGGGGAGAGGTGCTTAAAGAAAACTTTACATCCCCCAAGAAAAAAATCAGAGGGGTTGTGTATAAGATGCGACCACGGATGACGTAGTACAACGTTAGTCGGGTTGCATGATTTTGAATATTTTACTAAACTGATTTTTAATCGATCTGTCAATCGATCAAAAGGTGATGTGAAGTCAACCTGCTTACTTATCGGCGGAATATAAGGTCTTTGCCAAATATTTTTTAAGTATAATTTGTAGGCTATGAGTATAAAATCAATTGTCCGTATGCTCTACAGCCTGAAAAACTCGAAAAATGAGTGTACTTAACACTTCTAGCACGAAACAGAAATGGAAATTCGAATTCGTAGTTTCCGAAAATCGTCCAAAAAAATTCTCTCGTTTTTGTCTTCTTTTCGTACCTTTTTGCATGGAAAATAATAACGTATATATTAAAAGCAAGAACAGATTTGGCCCTTGCCCCTACGGCTCCTTGAAGATAGTCGTTCAAAAAAACCATGAATTGCGGTACCATGGATTGGCGCTGGGGGCTTATCCGAATTGAAAAATTCCAAAACGACATGAAAGAACATTTAATTATCTCGTGTTTGATCCATCCTTTTTTAGAATCCGAACACATAACAAAATGACGACAATTAATACATAAAAGTATGGTTTTTAAGCGAAAAAATTGACTTTAAACATTTCTAAAATATACAAAAATTACAATATCAAGCAAAGGATGGGTCAAACACTAGATAATTTTGTTGGCTTTCAAACAAAAAAAGAATCATAAAAATTGCTTGAGCCGTTCTTGAGATATTTATGGTAGCGACTTTCAAAATCTGGTTTCGAGAAAAACGACGTTGAAGTTTTTACTCGTTGTTTAATCACTCCAGATATGCGTGGTACAAATAGCTGTAACTTTGTCAATATTTGGAATTCATGCAAACGACTTCAAACACATATGGTCAAAATGTTAATCTTTCGAAATAATCAATCAAAAAATTTAGGTTTTAAAAAATTGAAAAGGTACTATGCCCCCTTAACAGAAGGCAGTTAGTATCCCTCTTATCTTTTGATCCATATTATCTTTTAATCAATGATGGTTAAAATTTTTGTACAATACCGATTTTGTACAAATTAAGTTTATATTATTTTAGGCATAAAATGACAAATGTTAGCTAACTAATTAGGAAGACTTTTTAGTTTCAAAACTAGAGGCTACAATAGACAAACACTATGAAGCAACTATGAAAAAGGATGAGTGATAGTTAGTTTTATCAATATAATTAAGTTTTTATTTAGGCTTTAAATCAAGCCTACTTTCAATATTCCGTGCTTATAGATTAATTATAAACGGAGATACTATAGTGACAACAAGCAGTTTTATGGAATATACAACGGCGTGTTCGTTGGTGGTAGGCAATGATAGCTACCGGCAGTGATGTCTCGGAGCGCAAAACTAGGTCCATTCTAAAATCAATACTAGGTCCATTCAAGATCAAAAAAGGGGGTTAACATTTTTCAAGAATTTGAAGATTTTACTGGTTTTACTGAACTTTTAAATACCTAAATTGAAATTACACATATTTTAGCATGATTTTAAGAGTATTGTTTTATTTCAAACCAGAAGGGTTCCGAGTAGTAACAGTTTGAAAATACTCTATGGTGACTGCCAAAACGCTGAAAAACAGCTACTTTTAAATACGCGGCAATAAAGTAGTTTTGGCTATAATTTTAATTTAATTTTAGTATATTTACGTTCAGAAATGATTAAAGATAAACATAAAAGCTAAATACAGTACAAAGACTTGATAATTATATCCTAAAATTCTTATTTAAAAATAGGTCCATTCAAGATCAGAATTCGACTAGGTCCATTTCAAAATCATTTACCCTAATTATAAACGGAGATACTATAGTGACAACAAGCAGTTTCAATGAATATACAACGACGAGTTCGTTAGTGGTAGGCAATGATAGCTACCGTTAGTGATGTCTCGAAACGCAAAACTAGGTCCACTCAAAAATCAATACTAAGTCCATTCAAGATTAGGGTTGGGATACCGGGAGTATCGGAACCGGGAATACCGGTACTACCGGCTAATTTTCCAGTACCGAAATACCGGTACTAACACGAGAGAAAACCGGTACTTTCGGTACTGATCAATTATTCAATTTTTCTTACAAGCGTCCACAAAAACAAAGGTGAATATCAATTTTAAAATATTTTCCAAAACTACGCGGAATATTTTGATGAAACAAGCGGAGGAGTTACTTCAGTGGTTTGACACCAGCAACAAAATTGAGGAAATCGTACATGAGGCACCGCCGAGCGTTGGTTCTCGAAGTGATTAGAACATGCTTAGCGTGAAGAAAAATTTGAACAGACTTCAGAAGTTCAAGGCAGTTCCAGTTTCAAGGAGTTCGATTAGGCCTGTTTTCCAAAAAACTCGTCAAAGTGAATTCACTTACTTTGAAACTCAAGAATTAATGAGCTAGTATTGGACTATGCCTTTCGGTGCCTTGAGTACAATTTGTCTTGCATGGAAAAATACTGAGAAAGTCTGTCAGAAAGCTCTGTCAGTTTTGTTACTAAGATTTGTTTTCGTATAGAGTCACTCATTGGGTCACTCTATTCCTGGTGCCGGTAGGGTTCTTGAAGAGTTTAGTGCATAGTCGTCCATCATTCTTGTGATGTGACCATAGCCTTCTGACTTTCATCAGGTGCACGATGAGAATCTCTCCATTTTTTGCAACCGCCAACTCTGTTAAGGCTAAGAGTAAGAATGTTAACAATGGTTCTATTCTCACAGTCACGTCACCTAAATTTTTTAGATAAGAACAAAAGCGACCTGGGTGACTCCCCAAGTAACGGTGTGTTTTATTCAATCTTTTTTGCGTGTTTCGTGACCAATTTTTGTCTCTAAAGCGACCATAGACACGTAATACAACCCAAATTGTATTTGGGTCTGGTTCCTTGAGTGATGGTACAATTGAAATAGGTACTGTAAGGTGAGGGGAGGTGACTTTGAACAGGGCCCCAAATCAATAAGTACTAAGATTTTTTTAAGAATAATATTTTTCTTGTTAAAAACTCTGGTACCGGTACCAGTACCGGTATTACCGGTACTGATGCTTCCAGTACCGAAATACCGGTTCTCAAAAAATGCTGTCGGTACTCCCAACCCTATTCAAGATCAACAAAGGGGGTTAACATTTTTAAGGAATTTGAAGATTTCACTGGTTTTACTGAACTTTTAAATACCTAAATTGAAATTACACATATTTTAGCATCATTTTAAGAGTATTGTTTTATTTCAAACCAGAAGGGTTCCGGATAGTAACAGTTTGAAAATACTCTATGGTGATTTCCAAAACGCTGAAAAACAGCTACTTTCAAATACGCGGCTATAAAGTGGTTTTGGCTATAATTTTAATTTAATTTTAGTATATTTACGTTCAGAAAAAATTAAAGATAAACATAAAAACTAAATACAGTACAAAGACTTGATAATTATATCCTAAAATTCTTATTTAAAAATAGGTCCATTCAAGATCAGAATTCGGCTAGGTCCATTCAAAATCATTTACCCTATAAAATATCTGATATTAGCAAATAATTCTAAAATAGCCGAAAATAATGGCAAACATTGTTCTACCACTATTTCTGATACACCCGCTATTATTGATACATTCACTATTACTGGCGCATCTACCTTGTTCGTTTAATTTTTTTATTTTGTTGTTAAACATATAAAATACATAATTGTTTATGAATATAGGGGCTTAGAAAATGATTTATCTATTATTGCAGTTGAACGTCATTTCCATATTTCTGCAGGCATATCTCTACGAGCTTTCAATAAACAAAATAAAGAGATTAACAACATAACAAAATTCCTTACGATGGCATAACAACGATTTCATGACTACGATCTTTCAATAGTCGCTACGAAAATTATCGACAAAACAAAACATCTATCTGCAAAATGATGTAATATAAGGTGCGATTTGCTTATGCGCTTAGTCCTGCAAAGTAGCTTGAAGCGACAACAAATACGAGCTCTAAAAACGCTGTACATATTCGGTTTCCGTAATGGATGATCGAACTATTGATACGATTTTTGCTGGTTCATTAGAAACTTTGCCTCCAGTTAGTTCCAAAATTGTGCGCATCTTTACAAGTTCCACATTTACCGGTGAGTTCAGTATCGGCATGTTACGATATAGCATATAGGAGCTAGTTTATTTATGATTGTTCATTCCCACAATCCATTGCTTTATAATAATTAGCAATGAAAATAATGTCCCCGGCCTCGAATTTATTTAAATAAAAGGAAAAAACCGTTAAAAAAGGGAATACCTTCCGTAGGACTGAGTGAGATATGTACAAAGTCAACATTCAGAAATTTCATAACGTACACCAAAAAAACAGACACGGCCTTACCAAAGGAACACATGAATTTCAATATGCAAATAATTATAATATTGTTTCATATGCCAATCATTTGAGTTTCAAAAGTTTTTCCCTTCGATTTAACGTGAAATGAAATATTTCATAAAGAAAACACGTTAAACCTCCATATTTTTTCAGCAAACTCGCAATTCAGTAGGCAGTCAATGTTTTTGCACTGCAAATGGACGTGTTTTGCCATTTTTAAATTTTTTAACAGCCCTTCCCTCTTATGTAACGCTTTTTTGTACAGTGTTGTTGCATAGTATAGATGCATTAAACTCTCCTTCACACAGCAGATGTGTCGAAACACATCCAGGTGGGTTTACGGGTGTATACAT